>NC_086448.1:812626262-812828762 GCF_028390025.1 Pseudophryne corroboree
TGCCCTACTGCTAACAAATTTGCTGCTGCGATCAAATCTGAATTACAGTACCCCCATAATCCAATGATCAGTATGACATGATAGTAGTATGAATGTGCTCCAGGCTAAAACATGTATATTTATAATATCATTATACTTATAATAGTGGGCAGTAAGAAAACCAAAAATTGACTTAAATTTTTTAATACTGTTATTTAATTAAATAAAGACACTCTTGTTTTACGTTTAAGAGATCTTGTATCTACACATAGGGGTGCATTATATGATATGTTCTTAGTATATTATTGCATTTTATACATGCATCATTAACAACAAAATGTTTATTTTTTATAAAGTACAATTATACATGATAACTAGATAGTGTGTCCTGATGGCCTTGCTTACAACAAGATCAGAAAGACATTGGTATTTTGTAAATAGAATCTTGGTAGATGTTGTTCTTATACTGAATATTGTGGTTGTTCTTGCTGCTGCTGTTGCTATCTTTTGCTGGTCGCAATTGCGATTACAGTATACGCTAATACGGGCAGAAGCTAACCTAAGCATAGGGACCACCCTGCTGTTGCATCATTATGTGCCGCCGCGCCATTTTCCCAGACACCAGCACTTGCGCAATGCATGTGATGTAAGAAAACATCAACCAATATGCATATACAGTAATAGCCGCTTTGGAACTGCATCTGAGTTAGACCTTAGATGAAACATGTTCAATGTAAATTGCATAGAAATCCAGATGAGTTCCAATAATGAATGCATATACTTTACAATAGAAATATAGCTACTGTACAAACGTTATTGTCTAATCCCAAATGGGATGCAAGCACCATGCCAACATTCAAAATGTCAACAGCCATAATGTCGATGCAATAATGTCGACAGTTATAAAGTTGATATTGTTGAAATGTCGTCATGGAACATGTCAACTTTCTGCAGGGAGAGAAGGGATAGGGTTAGGCCATATTTGCCTTCTCTCCCGAAACGAGTGGTAGGCTTCCAAAAATTGGCAGGTGCTTCTGGCCCCCTGTGAAAGTGGGCAGGTATTCCGGAGCCACCTGCACCCCACCACCCATTCACCCACTTAGTGAGGTAAGTGGCTGGACCGGGTGGCTGATGAAGCGATTTGCGCTGAATTGGTAGTCTAAGCATATGTACAGCAGGGGGCATGACAGTGATGATGTGAACACATAGCCATGCCCCCACCCAAAGCCTCTTGAACCATGCCATGCCCCCTATCCTCCCCCTATGCCAATCCAGCCCCCCCACTTCACCCACCACTGCGCCAAAATGACTGCCCTTTCCAGAAGGGGGCAGCCATTAAATCATCAACTATTGGTTAGGCACTATGGTGAGCATTAGGGGTTAGGTTTATTACTCACCACTACTGAATCAGCTGGAAGTCATAATGACATCACCGTCAGACCTAAAAGACACAGCTGAAGCCGCAAGAGCCCACTAAAAAAGGTGAATCACTACTGGACCACCGGGAACATTTTGTCATCATTGTAATCATGTCAACATGACATTACTGTTGACATGCTGAATGTTGTCAAAATATACCACACCCTCCTAAATGCCATGTAATTTTATCCAATCTGTGTACTTATTATGGACTTTTAAAATTTGTGGAGTTTACATAGGAAACATTAGTAGTGTCTGCCTGTAAATAATTCCAAAGTAATGCTTAATGGCCTGTATTGCAATATTAATCATAATTAGCCAATAATGTGTTTCAGGATAGGATGTGAACTATCACACTAGGACTCCCTCTTCGGCCAAGTATGCCTTGTCGCTGAGCCTCCCGGCCAGGCGTGGTAATTACTGAGTTGAATTCGGAGATTTCTATCCCATTAAGTCCTGCAAAAAAAGGTGGAAGTCGCAATTTCTTTAAAATATAAATATAATAACCTATGAGTTAAATAAAAATAAATGTAGCCATTTAGAACCTAATGACTTAATCTCAAAAAGTCTTTAACCTTTTTGTCATTATAATTTGATTTTGGGAATTACCACTTGCATCAATAGTAATAGTTTAATATAAGGGTTAAATACGTTGTTGAATTGCATACTTAAGATTCTGATTAACAATTTACTGTGGCGAACTGCTCGCTAAACTAAAATAAGGAGAACTTTTTCAAATATAAAAAACATTTTTGCCCACACTTCTGTTCTGTGAAAAAGGCTTTAAAAAAAGAGAGAAACCATAAAATGTATTTATTATTATTTATGAACAGTTTCTTATATAGCGCAGCAAATTCTGTTAAGCTTTAAAATTGACATCAATGATAAAACAAAACTGGGTAGAAATAAATAGTCATAGAGGTAAGAAGGCCCTGCTTGCAAGCGTACAATCTATAGGGAAATAGAAATTGATACACAAGGATAGGTGCTATCTATTGCATAGTTGTCCACCGGCATGCAAAGGTTCTCGGTGGTCTTCATGATATGGCCACACAGCAGTGATGATCCAGATTCAAGAGGAAGTGAACGTGGAGATATGTGAGGATATGTGTGGACTGTACAGTGGGGATATAATTGGATAGGGAAGCTTATCAAGGTCATGTGAGCGGTTTTGGAATTTGGTAAGCTTGTCTGAATAGGTGAGTTTTTAGGGAACGCTTGAAGGTTGGAGACTAGAGAAGAATCTTTTTGTATGTGGTAGGGCATTCCACAGAGTGGGTGCAGCCCGAAGAAAGTCCTGCAATTGTGAATGAGATTGACTAATGTGTGTGGATGAGAGATGCAGATCTTGTGAAGAGTGAAGAGGTCAGATTGCTAAATATGAACAGAAAATACAGTGGAGCATTCTTCTTCTCTCCAGCAATGTGGTGGTGAATCCAGTATTTTGGGAAACTTACCATTTACTTACGTAGATAAGCCCTGAAAATGTTTTAATATTTACAGTAATAGCATTTAAACAGCAAATAGCTTAATTCATTACCAGCATTGTAATTTTATACATCTACTTGTAAATACCAACCTGCAATGTGTGTTCAGCAATCCTCTGTAATGGTACTTTATCCAGCATGCATTCAGCATTTATCTTTAAATTAGTAATGGGGAACCTGCAGGGTTTCATGTTGGTAAATTAAGTTATTAACAATCTACCCTACAAAGCAAAACAGGAAAGTGTTCATTATTTTCAGATCATTTAATGTTAACATCACCTAGGCAAGTAAGTAACCTCACCACGGTTAATGTAGCTAGCATTGTGTGTGCGCTTGTACTGATAAATGGATTCTGCTTAATCAGGAAACTTCATTATTAATTTATCCAGACCTCTGGTCAAAATCTTAAAGTAATTTTCTATCTCAGTAGAGAGAAGAGTTGAGTTTCACACTTACACCAAAAAGAACTTAATGACTTTTCATAATGGTATTCTAGGTTTAATGGACCTTTCAAGAGAGGTAGACATTACTTTAAGGATAATTCCTTGTTTAATAATATGCATAATAAAGATAATATTTGCCCAAGATATATGTCACTGGTTTTTTTTTACCATTTTTTATTTTAAATTACTTTTGAGGTCCCAAATATTTCCTTCGCCGACACATACTCAGCAGCGGCGCCTCCTACATTTTTTAGGTATGGGGCAGCAGCAACCAATGCTGGTGAGAGGAGAATCCTGTGACCCGGGATCCTGGCACCTACGCATTGGAGCTGACAGCATAGGCGTGCACAGGGGGGGTTCCTGGTGCGCACAGGCACCCCCTAATGTCTGTAACCCCCTCAACACACACCTGCTGCTGCTGCAGTACCAGCAATCGCCGAGTTTGCTCATTTCTGTCCTCCCGCCCATTGCGCCCACCACCCTCTCCGCTCAGTCTGGCTGTCATTCATTTTAATGGTGCAGCATCACTGACGTAATCCTACTTCCAGTTCCTCTAACCTGTGGGATGTGTCGTGATGATGTCATGCCGCGTGCATGCCCGCTCATGCTCCTACCCACACTCTCTCTCTCCTCATCATGTGCCAACGCTACAGAATACAGCATTCCTCTTGGAGGAGGACAAGTTCAAATTCAATATCAATATATATTTCGAGAGATTAGGATATAATCTATGGTAATAAAATATACAAATTGAACATATATTAAACAGATTTTATCTATCTATCTATCTATCTATCTATCTATCTATATCTGTGCATCAATTATCTATATTATTTAGTTTGCATTGAGTGCCAATATGTGGTGGTAGACACGCCTGATAGGTGGTGCTAGACACGCCCATTAGGTGGTGTTAGACATGCCCAATAGGCGGTGCTAAACACGCCCTTCTAATCGTGCACCCCCTAATAAAATGTCCTGCGCACGCCTATGGCTGACAGGCACTGGATACTGGCACGTGCTCACAATCGGTGGCTTGACTGCGCATGCACAAAACACCTGGCTTCTATAGACTGCATCGGCTGCAGCCTATAGAAGCCGTATTGGGCTAATAACCTGGCAGGGAGTGGCTTCCTACAGGAAACCAGCTCTCTACTAATCGCAGCCTGGTCTGGCAGTCCAAGAGGAAGAAAACACTTCCCAATGAGACTGTCTTCCTGTGGGTGACTGGCAGGTGTGACCTCCAATAGGAAGTCACTGCCAGTCTCAAGGAAGTCACTTAGCCAGTGCAGTCACACAGACTGCAACTGGCTTAGCTGAGCTATCTGAAGTGTCGGACTTTACTGGTGATGAAGGGGGGCTGCAGTCAAATCTACTACTGAACCTCAGCAATATCTCTACCAACCTGTACCCACTAATGATTGAATCTTGCACATAACTGACAACTGTAGAGAAGACAAACAAAACAGACTTTGAAGTAATGAATGGCCGGTATGTGCTGCAGTAGCATTAAGTGCATGTCTGCTGTGCTGGGGTGCTGACATCTAGCTAGCCATATCTGTGTCCTCTGAAGAACAGAAACCATTTTCTGTAGGACACATCCTCCTTATTCTTCTCCCAAGGGTTCCCTTAATGGTTGTTGGAGAGTGATGTCATCATCACTGTGTTGCACACAGCTAGCCCAGCCTCAGGGAGATTTTGAGACTTGCCAGGGATTCAGGGAGATCACCATTGTTTTAGGGAGCCTCCCTGAAATTCCCGGAGGGTTGGCAAGTATGGTGTATTATGAAAGCATAGGGGTAACATGTTTTGTTAGGAAAATAAAAAAAAAACTGGGCAAACAATAACGAACTGATGTAGGCTTTTAGGTAAAATGGGCATACATTGCTTAGAAGACACAAACATGGAAAAATTTTATACTCTTATATACATATGCAGAGCTGTTCGCATTAGAGATGGACCCACTCCTGCCTTTGTAGTATCTGGTTTGCTATAAGTCATCATAATCAATAGGCACGGCCCTAACAGTGCAACCACCATGACCAGGAGATGAGCTCCCAGAGCATCCTTTGGACACGCAGAGTTGCTCCCTGGCAGATTTTTAGACTGCAGTGTGCCACCCCAGCTCCCCTAGTCATAGAAGTCACTAAGTACTTGCACCTGCCTATACTAGGTGCAAAAGATATGTTTCCTAACAGCAAGGGTGGTTTAAAATAGGAGAAGGTACGTGTGCAGTCTCTGTGTGTCCACCCTCTCTCACCAGCACATGCACCAGTAGCCCCAGTTATTGTGCTAGAGTCTACTGTGCAGATCTTCTGTTGACATTGATGCCATTTTCCCAGTGATTAAAGTGGCATTCGGTGGAGAGGTAAGTATTTTGACTATTGGTGCAGAGCGTGCCAGTCCTATGGACTCAGGGGCCCATGTGCACCGCATACCCTGCACTCATTATAGATAGCCACTGCCTAATAGGTTTATATACACTTACCTGCTCGTCTGAATAATATCCATTTTTGTGAATGCACCCTTTTTGAATGTTGCCAATGTGAAAACGCCCATACACACCCCTTTTCCGCCTTCCCAGTCTTAAGTGGGGCTGACTGTGTTGCATGTGCTCCTATTCTAACTATACATTCAATTCTGCAATGGCCCCAATATGCCGGCTAATAACCATGCCGTTGAAAGTGGAATTATCCATTCAATCATTTAAATTTTTTCTTTAGTTTGATATTTTAGATTGATGGATTTATTACATATATTTATTATTACAGTTCATCTTATAATGCGCTTTTACAGTACAATTACAATGCCTATCAATAATATATAAATCAAAACAATACTTCTACCATCCACAATTGGTACCATGGGAAGGAACAATTACATCCCGCGCTATTGCATGTAAAAAATACAGACATTGGAAAGCTAGCTACCATTCTCTAAATTACTGTCATATTTTACATATTAAATAGTGACATTAAGTGAAGTAAGTAAATAAACAACCAACAATGAAGTGATTTCTGTAATATTATGAAACGTATAGGATGCTTTATTTAATGCACCTGCAATTAAATGGCAATTGTGCGAATATATACAAATATCACAGTGATTTGTATTGAGTAGAGATGTGCAGCACACTTTTCCTGAAATAAAAACACACCCGAACTTAGGGGTTCCGAGTTGAATCAAGTCCCAGCTTGGAATCACTTTGGGGTTCCGAGTGAAACCAAGTTCCGTCTGTTGTCAGTTTGGAACTCAAGTTTTGGATTGTATGTAAACAGGTCCAAATGCATGATTTCACCTGTTCTCTAAATACATTTTTATCAATTGTTTATCAATGTTTACCGACTTTCATCGATTTTAAAGGAATACAAACAGAACCAAAACCAAATCTGAACCAGAACACTTCAGGGTGGTTTTAATAAAACCAAAACACGATGATGAACTAGATACAAAACCAAAGTACTGGAGTACACACACATCTCTGGTATTGTGACGTCATCTCAGATCTCCGACTTGTATGCAAAGACACAACCATCGGATACACATTGCTTGTTCATCAACCGTATGAGTAACACTATGACCATGCAGCATTGCCGTTGGACATAAAACACTGGGTCTAATTTTACTGCATACAGGATCTCAGTCATCATGCCTACATTTGAGTGTCCACTACCCTTAACCACCCTCAAATGCTCCCTGACTGTCAATCACTTTGTGAATAAATCCTCACTTTGACCACCCATGCACGACAATCGCAACACTTGCACAGTGCGACTCAGACACATGCGCAGTTGCGAAAAATCCCTCCACTGCATCCAATATCGACATTGCGCCTGTCCTTCAATCATGCCCTAGAATCATTGAGTTTTCCTGTTTAACCTATTTCACCTATATTCGCCCAATAAGTACAATTTTTGTTTTGGGTGGAGTTATCCTTTAAAATTGGTTTACACTGTTTGATTGTACAGTACCTCCAGATTATGTAGTGTATTATCCATATTGTCTCCCCAGATACATAGTGAATTTACTTAATCAAAGGAATCTAAGAATCATCAAAACAATCTCAATGTAACAAATTATAATGCCTGCCAGCCATTCTGGCCAATTGGAAGTTTCATATACTGTATCTAACTGAAACGTTTATTTGAAACTCTAAGTCTGCAATTTTGGTGATGATTGAGTTTATTGTTTAGATATCGTGAAACCCATCAAATTACAGGCATTCGTATACCAATATCCGGATAATAGATCTAAATGTCTCAAATTACAGGCATTCGTATACCAGTATCCGGATAATAGATCTAAATGTCTAATAAGACAGTCCATTGGTTGACACCATATTGATTGACACCAATTGGTTGACACCAATATGCATTAGGTCAACAATTAGAAAAGGTCAACAAATGAAAGGTCTACAGTGCGTAAGGTCAATGGGTACAAAAGGTCATCAAGTTCAAAAGGTTGACATGATTATGATTGATACACAATTGGCCGGCATATATTTTGGGAGTTTTCACATGTTTTCCCAACATTTGCTTGATATACTATCCACATGAACTTTAACTGGGAATAGTAATCCGAAGCTTGGCAAGCGAAGCTAGCCCACAAAGGTATACGTTTGTACTGATGGTGATCACAGAATAAGAAATAGACAAGATGTGATCAAAAAGTGTTGCTCATTGTCATGTTGACCTTTTGACCCTGTTGACCTTTTATACCTGTCGACCTTAACCACTGTCGACCATTGTAGTGTCAACCTCTTGACCCTGATAACCTTTGTATCTATTATCATAATGGAAACAGAATAGATGGTTAGAACAGCGCTCATAAATATAGTGGCAGCCTGTATGATTCAAAAAGAGCCTTCACCAAGACCCCAAGTACAACAATAGAAGAAAAAGTGACCACACTTGGCGCTACCATATAACCAAATGTAATAAAACCAACGCTTACTTTCTTTCAGTAGTTAAACAATGAATGTTGGTGGTGGTCTGTTGACCGAAAGCACACTAAAGCACAAGGTACTGATCTGCTGGACTCTGTTTCAGAGACGCGGGACAATCAGCTCTGTGATCAATTGGACTTCCAGGCTGACTTACATCCGATGGGTGATATATGCTTTTTACATTGTTGTCTATAACATCATTATCTCTAAAAAGAGAATACCACCAACATTCATTGTTTACCTATTGAAAGAAAGTAAGCGTTGGTTTTATTACACTCGGTTATATGGTAGCGCAATGTGTGGTCACTTTTTCTTCTACTATTATCATAATGCACATCAACCATATGGTATCGACGTACTGACTGTCCATCTAGACAGAGTAGTTCTTCTATACCACACCACATATATCTCAGTGCTGGAATTCTGGGATATACCATAGTTCTATGTAGTAACGGCTCTGTCCAGTTATAACTAATACTTTTCCAGGGTTTTATACATCTCAGCCTGTTTTACACTGTAAGTGGTTATACATCTGTAGATATCCATTCAAGATTTACAAACACTGGTTTGCACCCTGGTTGTGCTACAATTCCTCCTTAATTTATGTAGAAGTTTTCTCCAAAGCATCTTACAATACTTTTGATGACTGTTCCCAATCTATTAATATTTTACATAAATGTCTGAATGGACACATCTTGTGCATTTTGCCTGTGAGCTCTGAGCTAATTGTGACAAAGTGACTGTTATGAAGAGGACACGGGATATCCCCTGGTACATTAGCATATTATAATACATGCATTAATGTTTCATCCTAAATGGTATTTGTGGATTTTATGCAATGTATGATTTAATTTCTACATATAATTTATGAGATGTCCTTTTAATAAGGGATGATGTGTGTATATTTGACAGTCCACAAGTATATAACTGTTGTCCCTATTCATTAAACAGTTTAGGATACACTGATTTATTTAGCATCTTATACATGTTTTAATGGAAAGTATTTTAAATAAAGTATGTTGCCTCTATTAAGACTTGTGGTAGAAGCCACCAGGGAAGGATTAGAACCAAGTAATGTCAAATAAATAAATTGCGTGCATTAGCCGAGCCAAAGTTGTATGCTGAAAGTGACAGCAAGTCATTGGTGCGCAAATACAGTAGGAGGAGGGAACAGTGCTGTAGCCAGAGAGCTTGTGGTTGAAAGGGATATGTATCAAACCTTGGAAATTGATAATGTAGAGAGAGATAAAGTACCAACCAATGAGCTCTAAACTGTCAATTTTCAAACAGTCCATAAAATGGCAGTTATGAGCTGATAGGCTTGTACTTTATCTTTCTCCACTTTATCTCTCTCCAAAGGTTTGATATATCTCCCTCATAGTCTTCTTGTCCATCTGTGAAATCTTGCCTTGCCCTGTGGCAGACAGGATGGCTTTGGAATATCATTAACTAGCCCAGCTGTAGCTCAAGAACAAAAAATTCCCTTCAGAGCAGAAGTACCAGTCCCTGGATGCATAACCCAGTGGGGGATTCGGTCAAAATCCTAACAGTCAGAACACAGACAACAGTATCCTCATGGTCAGAATCTTAATGGAGGTAAGTATTGACCTTGGGATCATGGTTAGGCACTAGGGGGATTGTTAGGGTTAGCCTTCAGGGGTGGGGGAGGTTAGTGTGAGGCTGCTGGAGGGGTGGGTTAGGGTTAGGCTGCTGGAGGGGTGGGTTAGGGTTAGGCTGCTGGAGGGGTGGGTTAGGGTTAGGCTGCTGGAGGGGTGGGTTAGGGGTAGGATTAGGGGTAGGGTAAAAATTCTCACTGGAATCCATCAGGGTTTTGACCATCAGAACCCTGCTGTTGGTATTCTGAGTGTCGAGTTCCTGACTGCTGGGATCTCATACCCAACCCCTCCAGTAGGACCATCCACCAATGGAGTATTAAAGTATATATGTATTTAATGTATGAAATCTAAGTGCTTAGAGGTTTTGCATATTAAATCCTTTCTGATGCAGTGCTTTGCAACTTTCCTATTTGAATTCATTCTTTTCCCACTTGTAAGGGGTTACTCCTTTAACTCTATAATATTGTAAAATGATATACAGTACAGTACAATATATATATATATTTCCTGAAGCCATCAGCTTCATACAGCATTCATTTCATAACAAAATTAAGTATTTTTAACATAAAGTATTATGGTCAGCTTTAAGAAGAATGGTCATAATTAACAGCTTTCCCTGTATTGGTTTTTCAGTCTGCTATTAATAATGTATAATTTCCACAGTGTCATGTGACTACCATGAATTTCACAGTCACAAGTCTTTGGAACAACGCTCCGAGCTCTGCAAAATCCTTCTGCCTCTACTGTACTTCTGCCTATGATTTAACTAAGGGGAGATTTGCTAACAGTTCAAAAAGTAAAATGAAAAGTGTTGCCTGTAGCAATTTATCAGATTCTACAGTTGCTAGCATTTATCTCATATATTCTAAAAATTGATAGCTACAATTTGATTTGTTGCTTTGGACAACAAGCCCACTTTTCCGTTTTAATCAACCCCTAAGAGTCTGAATCTATATGTGTGACTGCCAGGTATACTTTACTGCCCTCCAAAGAGATTTTGAAAAGGAGATAATAATAATAATAATAATAATAATAATAATAATAATAATTTTATTTATATAGTGCTCTATCTTCAGTAGGACTCAAGGCACTTAACAGAATTAACATAATAGAGTACATAAAGAATGAAGTGCACAAAAGCTTGAGTAAACAGGAGAGTCTTGAGTCTGTTTTTGAAGGATTCTAGAGTGGGGGCCTCTTGAACTATATGGGGAAGCAAGTTCCATAGAGTTAAAGCAACATGGCTAAAAGCTTGACCTCCAAATGAATTATGGGAGATTATAGGTACTGCCAAAAGTACTTTATTTACATATCATAGTAATCAAGCAGGGCAATATGGATTCAGAAGCTGCTTCAGGGATCTTGAGCCATGATCATGTAGTGCTCTGAAAGTCAGTAAGCCAATCTTGAAGACAATTTGCCATCTTAGTGAGTGATATGTGGCTGGAACAGTGTTGGTTGGGTAATAGCCTGGCAACTGCATTTTGCACCAGCTGTAAGCGGTGCAATTCTTTTGCTGGGAGAACAAGTTAGAGAGACTAACTTAGACCAATTAGACCAATTACCTTGGTCTAATTGGGATGATAGAAATACATGTATGACGTTTGACAGAGCATCACAGTAATTAAGTGCTTGATTCTGGCTATATTCTTCAGATGAAAGAATGATGATTTTATTGTGGCTGATATCTTATGTTTAAGTTTCAAGCCACAATCCAGGACAATGCCAAGATTTTGCATATTGATCAGTGGTTTGCAATTCTGAATCCCCAAGTGTAAGTCCAGTTGGTTGGCTATGCTGCAGTCTTGTCCTTTGATGTTGAGGTCCTATCAAAAGGACCTCTGTTTTAGAAGGATTCAGTTGCAGCCAACTGGCACTCATTTACTCCTGGAGCTCAGCTATACAGCCATTTAAGGTTGTTGTTGGGTTCTCAGCACCCAGAGCAAAGGACAGGTACAGTTGTGTATCATCTGCATAGCAGTGGTAGACTAGGTTATGGTATCTGATTAATTCACCTTGTGGTAGATTGTATACTGCAAAAAGCATGGAGGATGAACCTTGTGGGACACCACATGGCAGTGGCACTGGTGATGATTAGTGTACTCTAGATGAGACTCTCTGTGACCTGCTACTGAGAAATTATTTTAACCAGCTAAGGACTGTGCCATCAAGTCCACAGAAATGTTTCAGGTGTTCAGTCAGAATCCCATGGTTCATGGTATCAAATGTTGCAGAAAGATCCAGAAGGATTCGGATTGCACTGTCACCTCTGTCTCTTGCCATCAGAAGATCATTTAACAAACACAAGGACTGTTTCAGTGCTGTGTCTTCTCATGAATCCTGGTTGAAATTAATCATACATATCATGGGTTGTCAGGTGGATTGCCAGTTGATTTGCCATCACTTTCTTAATAAACTTTCCTAGAAAAGGAAGGTTTGAAACCGGTCTGTAGTAGGTCATGCAGTCGGGATCTAGATTTGTTTTTTAAGAAATTGCTGCCTTTAAGGGTTCAGGAAAAAAATCCTGCCTGCAGAGAGCATTGAACTATTTTTGCAAATACAGGGCCAGTTATGTCCATTCACCCTGTTAGGAGGTTGGTTGATTTTGGATCCAGATCGCAGGTAGTACAATGCAACATTTGGGCAATTTCAGCAATGTCTTCTACATCCATTGGGTCAAAGCTTGTTCAGGATAACAGGTGGCTTACATTGGTAGGCTTGGTAGTTTGGAGCTCCTTTGATGGCACTCTGGAGATTTCAGGCGGATACTTTATCTGCAAAGAAGTTTACAAATTCATTGCATCTTGCTTTGGAGAGGGTGTCATCTTGCTGCAGTCATGCTGGCTTGCAAACCATCTCCATTGTACGGAAAAGCTGATCTAGCCTATTGTTTGCTGCTGTGATCCCCCTTTTCTTGAGCTTATTAACACGGTTCTCAACACAAGGAACTTGATGGTGTGGTTTGTGTGGTCATATACTGTATGCATAGGGGAAATAATATCCATTGCAGCCATCACATCCATATTATAGTAACCACTAGGGAACAGGGATCTTCACAGGCACCCAATATCGCAGAGGAATCCAGATTTGCTGCTTCCAAAATAGGATCTGCATTTTCATCTAGACAAGTCTCTGTAATGAATAAAAAACATATATGTGAGATTGTTGCATTAATTTAAAAAGTAGCAAAAAAAATGAAATTAATAATGGTGCAGAATACAAGAATAACTTGTCAATTATGAAAATGTCATTCCTGTATTTTTTATTTTTGTTGTCCTCCACTAGAGCGTTAAATGGACTAATTTATTTCAATTTGCTTTTTAACTTAAACATTGTTGCCGAGTAGACTATAAAAAATTCTACATCATGTTTTATTCTACTCTTCTGTTTCTTCGCTGTACTAGGTCAGATTTCAGAGATATTAAGAGTTATACTAAATATGGCTTTCAGATATTAAAATGTTTTGAAGAAATGTAAAGTACTTAGTAAGTTGTTTTCCTTGCAGTCAGAAATTACTGTTAGAAGAGGGCATGGAGCACAAATACGGTATGCTTTTAGTGAGAGCATACTGAACAGAAGGGTATCATTATGCCAAGGATGGGTCTTGCTTAGACTACATCCCAAAATAGAATAATAATTCATGAATATGGTGAAACGTGTGTATGGTTACTACTGAAGACA
Organism: Pseudophryne corroboree; assembly: GCF_028390025.1. Classification (NCBI taxonomy): domain Eukaryota; kingdom Metazoa; phylum Chordata; class Amphibia; order Anura; family Myobatrachidae; genus Pseudophryne; species Pseudophryne corroboree. The sequence continues at coordinate 812,639,830 of NC_086448.1, forward strand.
TTTCACTGAAGCATTTATTCTTGATTAGGCAATATATTGAATCAGCTTACTTTGATATGTCACCTTTGTCAAAAATATAGTTTTTTTTTCCATTTGTTAACATCAAATAATTTTGTTGATTTTTTTTAACATTTGTAACTTAATAACATTATATTTAGTGTTACATTTTTCAATAGTTTTTTTTTTTATGAATTGCTTATATAAATAGGATTAATTTCCCATAAATAAAATGTTATTTATACTATGTATAAATCGTATATTTCTCAAATATAGCGTTTAATTCTTTATACGCAGGGAAGGTTAGCGAGGCTTTCTTATTATCAGTAAAGCAAGCCTCCTCAACCTGCTCAGGTGTTGTGTCATTTATGTTTAACACATCTCTAATGGCCTCAATCATGAGCTGCACCCCCTTAGCAAGGGATGCCGCCCCCCTCAGCACATCCTCATCACCGTCTGCAGTATCAGAATCGGTATCCGTGTCATCTTGCATAATTTAGGCAAGTGCACGTTTCTGTGGGAACATGCTAGGGGATTTTGCAGGAATAGGGACAGAGCCTGACCAAACTTCCATAGACTTCTTCAACACCTGAGTTTCAGTCTCAGTATTAGCTACCCTAGTAGAGATCTGAGAGATCATTCCTTTGATAGAAGTTAACCACTCAGGTTCAACAATAGGGATCTTAGACAAAGCATTACAATCCTGTGTACATGGAATGGATCCTTCCTGAGAGGAAACCTCTTCTGCCGCATATGATACAGAGTCCTTAGACGTGACTATGTGAGATATTAAACACACACACACACACACACACACACACACACACACACACACACGGAAATGTCAGACACAGTTTCCCCCCAAGTATGCCACAGAGAGACACAGAGATTGGAGCCAACCCACACACAATGCTTTTTGAGGTAGAAATAATACAACTGACAGCACTATCTGTGTACCTTAATAGACTACACAGACTTTACACAGCCTCCCCCTCCCTTCAACAACCCCCTGGTTCCACACAGGATAGCTGGAGTTGCTTGGAGGGACAGCTCTCCCTGTCAGCGTCTGTTGTATAGGAACTGCAGGCAGGAAAATGGCGCTGAACGCTGCTGGGTCCACTCTGAGGAGAAGCTCCGCCCCCCTGAACATGGCGCTGCTTCCCACTCTTCATTATATTATACTGGCTTGAGGATTTCTGCTGGCAGCAATCCGGGGACCCTGACAGGCTTGCTGACCAGTGTAGGGCATAGGCGCTGGCTCAGGGCACCCCTCACAGCGTCGCACCATGTACCGTCGAGGGACCCGCATACATTAGATATGTAAAAGCTCCTTGGTTTTATGCTGAAGTGTTTACATGATCTCAAATGTGCACATACAATTGCACTCTTACTGTGTTGACAGGAAGAAAACAATGGAAGAGGCACAGATGTATCATTGTCACGTCAAAAGTCCAAATTCCCAAAACTTTTCAAGCAGTACTTTCAGTAAATGCAATGTTTTTTTTTTCTATTAAGCTGCTTGGTCTAGCTTCATTTATACCATAAACAAACCATGAGAGTCAGGGAATCTCGCGTCTGTTTTTATTACATAAGTCACTTTAGTGCTATCAGAACTTTGTCTTGCATTGGGCACAGTACACCTGGAAATTTGCTTCTTTTCTGTAGTACAACAAAGTGCACAATGGGGATGAGACCTGGTCCCTCCAATGGAGGACTGATGCAAACACTAAAGTCCTTTTACAGAATGGGTCTGCTCACACCTCATTCCCCATAAGAAATCTACACACTTGCGCATATCGATGCACACCAACGTGATTATGCACTGTCCCTCATCCTCATTGGCATTTCTATAATGGGTGCAGTGTGTGCAGTGCAAACGGGCTCCTGAGTCCTGGGGGGGGTGCCACACCGCACACACTGCACCCATTTCTCCTATACTTACCTTTCCGGAGTCCATTGCTGACCGTGTGTGGGCCCCCTCCTCTCCCGTTGCTGTCGCGCCACTGCTAGCGCACTGACCACTAGAGACTCTGTCAATGTGACAGAGTCTACAGCGTATGTGCAGGACTCCGAAAAAATGGCACGGCGGCCATTTTTCAGAGTCCTGCGCATGCGCTGTGGACTCTGGCACTGTGCCAGAGCCTACAGTGCTCAGAGCGCTAGCAGCGGCGTGACGGCTACGGGAGAGGAGGGGCCCACACACGGAGTCTGCACACGAGTCCCCTCCTCTCTAGAGACGCCCCTGCTCAGCCAGTTTCCACTTTACATGAGGTCCTCCCTAGTTATTTTGTTGGCAACAAATATCCATAAGCTGACCTACCCATGACCTAGAAACAAAGAGCGTGAACATTGTAGCGTTTCGTCTGACACTTCATTATTCATACAGGACTTCTGCACTAAATTCCTCAAAGGCCTACATTAAGGTGATTGGGAATTGGTCCTCTAAATAATTACTGTCTTTGTAAAAATGTGTTAAATTGAAACTGAAAAAACCCAAAACAAAATAAAAACACTTTTTTTCAAACTTCAGGTGAGAGGTCGGCATTCATATACGTGACTGTGATCAAATGGTATTTTACACTGAATGAATCTGTTTTTTGCAATGGCAGACTCCCTTGGCTGAAGATATAATGATATTGCCTCTCGAAGAAGGGGGCACTTTGCTTATATATCAGAAACAAAGGGAATTGAATAGTGATTGAATTGCTGCGCTGTGATTGACTGTCATTATAAAAGTGCGATTGTAACTAGGCAGAGGAGATAAGGGCCTGCGGCATATATTGCTTTTAACAGGGCTGTCTAATCCTTGATTAAAGCCGGTGACTGAGGATGCAGTGCAGACAATCACAGATAGAAGCTAGCTCTCAGCAACACTCAGTGAGCAACACCTGATTTATTTTCTTAGTAACCAAAGATGTACTGACATGGAAGGCAATGGAAGACGGTATAGTTTACCATCCTCTACATATTTTATTCTGTTCACCTCTGCTTTTGCACATATATCTTAATTGAATCCCTTCCTTATCTGGCATAGCATATCGTTACTTCTCCTGCATTCGTACTTGGCTATTGTTACATGCCCAGGTTTCATACAATGGATCTTGCTTTTGCAAAACATAAATATTTCATTTGCAGTCAATAAGCATCATCTGACTGTTACAGACAATGCGCGCCACTAGTACATATTCAGAGTAAAAAGATTAAAGTTTCACCGTTATATATATTTATTCACTGGACAGAGATTACATCAATTACGAAATAATTTTAGAGACAAATACTGTATCATATCATTGTAAAGTTAAATAATATGACAGTATTGCATGTTGAGTTATGGTATTAAACAGGGCCGTTTCTACTTTTCTAGCCAATTTGGCTCCCAGTGCGAGATTTAAAAATGCGCACCCCCCCCCATTCACATAAGAAAAAATGCCCCCCCCCATAGATATAAAGAGGAAAAGTAAGCGCGCGCCTCAGGCGCGCGCGCTCCCGGCAAGGGGGCGTGACCACGTTAAAATTGGCGTGGCTTTGTTAAGATGGGCGTGGCCTCATCTGATCTCATCATCACGGCCACCACAGGATAAAAAAAAAAAGTCCTCATTTTACACATTACAGCAGGCAATTGTCCCCATTTTACACAGCACGGTAGGCAAGTGTCCCCATTTTACACATTGCGGCAGGCACGTGCCCCCATTTTACACATTGCGGCAGGCACGTGCCCCCATTTTACACAGTACAACAGGCAAGTGTCCCCATATTACACATTGCGGCAGGCACGTGCCCCCATTTTACACATTGCGGCAGGAAAGTGTCCCCATTTTACACATTGCGGCAGGCAAGTGTCCCCATTTTACACATTACGGCAGGCAAGTGTCCCCATTTTACACTTTATGGCAGGCACGTGCCCCCATTTTACACATTCCGGCAGGCAAGTGTCCCCATTTTACACATTGCGGCAGGCACGTGCCCCCATTTTACATAGTACAACAGGCAAGTGTCCCATTTTACACATTCCGGCAGACAAGAGTCCCCATTTTACTTATTACGGCAGGCAAGTGTCCCCATTTTACACATTCCGGCAGGCAAGCGTCCCATTTTACACATTCCGGCAGACAAGTGTCCCCATTTTACACAGTACGGCAGGCAAGCGTCCCCATTTTACACAGTACGGCAGGTGGGGGGGGGGGGAGAGAGAGAGAGGGAGAGGGGCTGACTTACAGTACATTTGAAGCGGTTCTTCCCGCTCTTCAGCCACCTCTCCCTCGTCTGCGCAGCACTGGCCAGCTTGGATTCCCCTTCTCCCTCCTCCCGAGTGCCCAGCTCGGGGGGCGGGTTTTCGCAGAATGACGCGATTGCGTCGTGACGTCACAACGCAAACGCGTCATTCCGCGAAACCCATCCCCCCGAGCATGGCACTCGGGAGGAGAGGGGAGGGGGGTTTGAAAGTGCTCAGGAAGTGCCGCGGCGGGCACCCCGTGCGGTTGCATGGCTCGCCCGCCGCAAGAAACGGCGCTGGTATTAAAGAATTATTAAAAATATGCATTGGTATTTGTTTTTGTTACTGTATTGGATGTTAATACCAGTGCCAGCTCAAGGGGCGGGGTAACAGGACAGTCACCTGGAGTGCAACAGCCTGGAAGGGTGTCCCAGTCATAGAATGTGGAAGGTGGACTCACCCTGCAGTGGTTGCATCCCATGCGATCACAGGTACTGCTCTTCTCCTGGCATACAAATGAGCTTGCCTGGTCAAGAGGAAATCCTTTCCTCTTCTTTGACCAGCTACTGGTCAAGTTGCAGCCCTTCAAATGTGTCACCCTATGCAGAAGACTAAGTGCCCTTCTAACAAATCCAGTCTTGCTATCTCTTTAAGTTCTGCTTCCAGGTAACCTGACACTCTGGAAGTAATATCCACACTATAAAAATTAAGTCGCCACACCCCTTCAGAATACATTATTGAAAGACTACAAATCTATACTTTGGTTGTGCCCCTTGGAATAATGTTGCATCAATCACAAATAAAAATAGACAGTAGAATATTCTAAGCTGGGGCATTCCTGATTTACAGTACATAAGCTATCAAACATTATTGATCTAGTTTAAAATGTTCCACAACTCACAAAATAAAAATAAAAACAAGACTAAGTGGAAAAAAATAAAAAAAGATTTAAAAACTCTTCTGTTTGTGGTTCATGTCTGTAACACTAAATGAGCCTTGTGTGGCACAAAATATATCTACCCAGATGTTCAACTCTCCGAACTTGTATATTAATACACACCTCTGGCTATAATGTTAGAATTGGTTAGAGCTGATTTCGGAAATTGATTTCCTTAATAAGTTTAAAAGTCACCCAAAGAATGAACTGTGCAAGATTAAATAGCTAAGTATTACTGTTCAGAGGAAGTAGAAAACCAGAGGCCAAACCAGGCCAAACTAATAAGTCTTACCTGTGATAGGCTGGACTCTAAAAGACTTTCATACTTTGCATGCAGACTAGCTTTCCATTATTAGGTTTGGTTTTTGTTTTTCATTTATGCATTATGCTGACATCAGAAATGCTCCATTTTATTAATGGAACATGAAAAAATAATGTTGACCCTTATTTGAGCACCTAAAAATAGAAACATACAGTTTGATGGCAGATAAGAACCACTTGGCCCATCTACTAAGCCCCTTTAAGGGCTGCACCACTAAACACTCTACCAACCAAAATACCACAGATTGTCAATATACAGATGGGTCCATAGTTATCTTGGCTAGTTTGCTGCGCCTAGGCACAACATGGTTTATTAACATAAACCCTTCATCTATTGTTCTCAGCTGCAATACAATACAGAGAACAATACAGCAGGGAATTAAGTCATTACAGCAGGGGATTAAGTCTGACTGCCCAGTCTCACTTAATCCTATTAAAGGTCCAGATAAACATGGACCCATCTGTATATATATATATATATATATATATATATATATATATATATATTTATGGGAGTAAATATTGGAATAGTAAAATCAAATTTAAACTCTAAGCCACTTAACTGAAGTTGCACCAGTGGGATACAATATGTGTAATTTACATAGTTTATTGTTGTCAAGTTTTGTAGCCATCCAGTCTCTGGGACAATTGATCCTCCCGCTGTTTGTGTGCTGCATTCCTCCTTTCTAATAACTGAAAAATGTCTTTCAAACTAAAATATAATTAAAATCTTCATTACTTAACTAAGATTCACACCTGGCAATGCAACAATTTTTAATTTGTGTTTGAATAAGGTCAAGCCACCTACTGCATCACATGAATTCATCAAAACAAGAGATACATGGATGATTGAAAACAACAACCTGCAGCCACTTGTTTGAACATCAACACTTCCAGAGTAAATTTAGCTAAAACAACTCCTGTATGTCAATGAATAAGTGATTAGTGACCTCGAAATAAAGTCATCTAAATGTTAACAAGCAGACAGAGTAGTGATGTGAGGCTCCTGCAAGACTGGTTACAGAAGATTGTTGTGTCAAATTCACTTCAGTAGGATGCAAAGTATACGTCTGCAGTAACTTGTTTTACTGATGATCACAGAAATATCTAATTACATTATAAGCTGGGGAAAGAATATAAGCTGTAAGGCAAGTGCATCTTAATGCAGAACAGGGGATACAACCAAGATGACAACGGAGGATCTACAACACGGGTTTAATGGTATATTTCCAAGATAGACCATTGTAAAGGACAGTAACTCTTCCTAATTAGATGTCAATGAACTAAAAATACATATTGATTGGCTCATGCTTGACTAGAAGTAAGCTATCATCCTGAACAACAGCTGTAGCAAATACCTGAAGGTGTGGCAGCTTTAGATCACCTATGCATTTCAATGTTACCTTCAAACATTTGTACACAGCTTCCTTAGCTCATGTCATCCAGGTTCTCATGTTTGAAGGCATTTCTTATTGTTGAGGGGTCGGCGTAATGATATTTCATGCTACGTGTAAATTATGCAAAAAAAGGAACCAAAACATACTAGGGATGACCAATTCCTGCAACTCCACCCCCCAAAATAATAAACACAAGAAAAAAGTGTATGCTGCTGATCAAATAATTTTACAAAAGAAATTGTCAATCCATCAATCTATTACAAGACAATGAAAATTTAATTTAGTGTCTAAAATACTACTGCTAAGATGATAACCATACAAGACTTTCCATGCTACTAAATTCCCCCCAAATTCCCCCAGTTTAAAAACTTTTATACACTATATGTGTGCGTGTGTTTGTTCAAATATGTTCATTAAAAGTTCTGAGTGCTACCTCTGTATCTGTGCATTTTTATATACTTTAAAAAAAGAATAACATATGGAATATGCAAACTTAAAGGCTATCTACCCATCTTTTGAGTGTCTTTGGTGCAAGGGTCTCATTGTAGGATTCAGCAAGAGCAGATGTTACCTCAGGCATACTCCGTTCCATAGAACTTTAACTGATCACAGAATTATTATCACAGTTGATATAACGGTGATGACGCCCTATGAAAAATATATGAGATTGATAGATAGATAGATAGATAGATAGACAAACAATGTCTCAAAAAAAATCTTCTATCCATGCGATACATTTTATGTACGGAAAACTGTCCTTATATAAATTATATAAGAACCAAGAGAAAACAAGCTTTTTTTTTTAAACAATAATTATAATGTTTGGACTAAATAATTGCCCCCATTCATTAGCAATGGCTAAATATGTTTAATAAGAAGGAATTATACCAAAATGAAGACCTTCCTCTGTTATACATCAAGGAGGTTGTTTATCAAAGTCTCCTAGTTGTGAATCAGCAACTAAAGCTTGTACCAAACATATCAAAAGAGAAAATCCAATTGAATTTCAATTTCAATTGGAATGGTTTTTCTTTGATAAAATAGATGATGTTTTGACTCCCAGCTGGGTAACACTGATAAATGCCACCAATCCCAAAAGTAATAACAATTTGTAACCATGCAATAGGGCACATCGACAGATTAAGAAAACTAGGATTTAATTATTTCTCCTGTTTTAATACTTATAAACATTCCCTTTTACAGCCAACATCGTGAAAATAAAACAGTTAATGACAGCTTATTTTGAAGTTGAATGTTGATTAGAAATTCCCACAAATGTGACCACTGTATAATTTCTTCTTATCTCTTTCCAGTTACTGCTATCTTTAGTATCTTTACAGGCATATAATATAGAAAGATATATCTTGTGCCTTCAAAAATAATTTATAATTTCACATTTTCTGAGACATTTTTGTTAGATAAATGTGGAGATAATAATAATTTTAAAAATAATAATTTAATGAAAATAATTTTTAGCAGTGAATTTTGTAAGTATAAAAATATATTATTAATATGCGTATTTCCTATCCAGGATAGATAGATAGATAGATAGATAGATAGATAGATAGAGTACAAAGCAGGCTCTTACTAACCGCTACTTATAACATAACATTTATAAACATTTTAGTAAAGAAGAAAAACATGTATGTTAATCTGAGAAAACACTATTTCCAGTGTAAGTGGGCATTTTTGCCAGAGATACGGCTTCTCCATATCTATTAAAATGTTAAAAATGTTCCCTGGGCAAAATGTTCTTGATGAAGAGCACGTGAAAGACAACTACGCAAGGGTCACACAATGGCCATGGAAGAAGAGATTCAATAAAACATTTATTATTATGTAAGCAAAAATTTTTGATCATTTGGGAATATTTAAATGCTTGAATATTTCTTTAAAAATATGTAAAAAATATTTTTTTTTTCTAACCACATGTTGAACCAAAAGCCCCAAGCCTGCCTACCAGTTCCATTGTACATGTGGGACTACATCTAGCTTGGGATTTGCATGGTGAAGCTGTTAGTTAACTCATACAGCCTCCAGCCAGAATCACTGAGGCAAAATTCTATTGATAATTTAAGGGAATAGGTAGTTTCCAAAGCAGCCCTTTCACCTATAATATATATATATATATATATATATATATATATACATACACACACACAAGGATCCACTGCTCTTGCCATTCCCAGGAGAGGGGTGCACTCACGTACTCCCCACCCCTAAGTTGGGGTGCGGTGGGCTGTGACCACCAAACTCAAATATACATATACAGAGAACCCTGTACTCTCCTTGGCAGCTTCATTCACCTTAATGCTTTAGTATACATCTGAATAAACAGTGGGCTTTTGGTTTATGAATTGTACAATGCATGTAAGCTTGCGGCCCACACCACGGGTCCTCATTTCACCGCAAGTCCTACTCTATCACATAAACTTTCACATAGATTTTTTAGGGATCTGGCTACTGTTGTCTCATAGGGAAAAGTGTGCTTACCTGGTTTAAAGCTTACCTGCACACTTATGGTTTTTAAAGATAAGACAGTCACCAACATAACTACACAAGTGTGCTTACCTGGTTTAAAGCTCACCTGCCAACTGACTTCTGGCTTTCAAAGTGAGACAGTCACCAACACACCTAAACAGCTGTGACCACTGAACTCAAATATACATATACAGAGAACCCTGCACTCTCCTTGGCAGCTTCATTCACCTTAATGCTTTAGTATACATCTGAATAAACAATGGGGTTTTGGTTTATGAATTGTACAATGCATGTACGCTTGCGGCCCACTCCACATAGGAGTGGGGAGTTTGTGAGTGCACCCCTCTCCTGGGGATGGTGAGTGCATTGGATCCCTGTATGTGTTTAATAGGTTTAATTTTTAATTGGCCCATTTGTAATCATATCTCTCTCTCATGCACCCCTAAGCTCATTTACTTTTAACCTGGATCAGCTGCTATTTAGGTGTGTTGGTGACTTTCTAACTTTGAAAGCCAGAAGTCAGTTGGCAGGTGAGCTTTAAACCAGGTAAGCACACTTGTGTAGTTGTGTTGGTGACTGTCTTACCTTTTAAAAGCCATAAGTGTGGCAGGTAAGCTTTAAACCAGGAAAGTACATTTTTCCCTATGAGACAGCAGTAGTCAGGTCCCTAAAATATCTATGTGAAAGTTTATGTAATAGAATAGGACTTGCGGTGAAATGGGGACCCGTGGAGTGGACTGCAAGCTTACATGCATTGTACAATTCATAAACCAAAACCCCATTGTTTATTCAGATGTATACTAAAGCATTAAGGTGAATGAAGCTGCCAAGGAGAGTGCAGGGTTCTCTGTATATATATATATATATATATAGGTGAGCTAAATAGCTCAGGAGGCACTGGCTAGAACCAGAGCCAGATTGACGTGCAATACAGAATATGGGCCAAAACGTACATCTGGGCATTATACACAGGTGCAGCAGTATAAACTCCTGGAAATTTGGTGAGTTTTGATTAGAGATGTGTGGAAAGGATACCCAGGTGGGGCACTGCTTCACCTGCCATAGACTTTTTACTCCAGAGCTTTGGCTATAAAAAGTATTAGAATAATGCAAAGAAGATATTTCAAACATATTCTTTGTATTTTTTATATACTTTATACAGTCAAAACTCTGGCAAAACGTTAGTATGACAGGATAGGCTCTGCCTCATCTGCCTTACCGCACCGCACGTCACTGATATATATAATATATATATATATATATATTATATATAAAAATAAAAGAACCATGTAATGTGTTACAGCAGTGCATCACAAATGTTGTAGATTGGTGTCTAAAACAATTATGGCTTTATAGGTTTGCTGGGCAATGGACACAATTCAGGTTTTACCAGTCAAGTGGCAATTGCGATGCAAAAGCTTAAAAAATGGCATGTTCATATGCCAGTATAGCCCCTAAGAGTAAGGAATTCTAGGCCCATCTAATGCACAAAGGTGGTCATTCCGAGTTGTTCGCTCGCTAGCAGATTTTTGCAGCCGTGCAAACGTTATGCCGCCTCCCACTGGGAGTGTATTTTAGCTTAGCAGAAGTGCAAATGAAAGGATCGCAGAGTGGCGGCAAACTTTTTTTGTGAAGTTTTAGAGTAGCTCAATACCTACTCAGCGCTTGCGATCACTTCAGACTGTTCAGTTCCTGTTTTGATGTCACGAACACGCCCTGCGTTCGCCCAGCCACACCTGCATTTTTCCTTGCACGCCCGTGTTTTTCCAAACACTTTCTGAAAACGGTCAGTTGACACCCAGAAATGCCCTCTTCCTGTCAACCACTCTGCGGCCAGCAGTGCAATTGAAAAGCTTCGCTAGACCTTGTGTGAAACTACATCGATCGTTGCAATAGTGCAACGCGCGTACGCATTGCGCCGCATGCGCAGAAGTGCCTTTTTTTTGCCTAATCGCTGCACAGCGAACGAATGCAGCTAGCGATAAACTCGGAATTACCCCCAATATTAGTAGTTGAGAATAAACTGTATCTGCTAGTCAGTGACTTATTAGTAGCCATTAGAGCTAGTTTAAACACTCATTGTATAGATGCTGGTATTAGATAGTATTGAAGCAGTCCCCGCCTCTACACTTCAATGTCTCCCCAGACAGAAAAATAATTAGAACATATCGATAATGACAAAAAATCCAGAAGTTATCCGGAGATAATTGAGGAAAAGAAAAGAAAACCTTAGTTTGACATAAACAAAGCCATGAATGCAAAATAGAAGTTTAACCACTGTCCATATCATTTGCCTCCGGGAGCACAAATTGAAGGTTTAGCAATAGTAGAGAAAACAGTATACTTGTAAAATAAAAAGTTGCTTGCAGATGTAAACCTATAATTCATCACCAATTCAATGAGTGATTATTTGAACTCAAGTCATTGATTTGATTAATAATTTACATTTCTCCTGCATCACTCAGCATATATTATAATTAATTATTCACTATGGGCACCATTTCTTTGTTTTAAAATATATCTTGTGCATAGCAGGAGTTTCCCAGATATTGTAACATATTTAATGCTTGATTGCATTACAGGATGTGTAACATAAATTAATTTAAGCATACACAGTAACTGACACTTCAAGTAGCCATTATCATTATCTGCAATATAAATTAGAGTTTTAAGTTTAACAAGCGCTCTTTTGTAATATTTATCAATGTAAATTAACTGTGTAAATGATATATATATATATATATATATATTAATAATTAGAGTGCAATTAAAATATTATGATTCCAATTTTACATATTTGGACTAGTGATACAGCTCCATTTTGTCCAGTTAGATTTGCTACAGGTCAGGGGATATAGTTAATTTAAAGATAAAAAGCTACAGTTAAAATGAAGAAACAAATCTAAAAAAGTGTACGTGGTTGAACTACAGATGTGTGGTTTTGTTTTCCTGAAATACAAACATACCCATTTGTATTGAGTCGAGATTTGCGACACTCTTTTCCTGAAATAAAAACACAACCAAACTTAGGGGTTCCGAGTCGAATCAAGTCCCAGTTAGGAATCACTTTGGGGTACCGGGTGGAACCAAGTCCCGGATTGGGTCTGTTGTAAGTTCAGAACTTAGATTTAAAAACTGAACTGGTTTTGGATTGCATGTATTGTAAACAAGTCCAATTTATATGATTATAGCTGTTTTTATCAACTTTTACCAATGTTTATTGATTTAAAAGGAATTCAATACTGAGCCAAAAACCAAATCCAATCCAAACATTGAGGATGGTTTTGCCAAAACCAAAACACATCTTTACCCACTTACAGTAACTGGCATGGTCTAATTTGATGCGACTGTGCCATCCCATTGTGTCCCCCAGTGTTTGACTAGGAGATTCGTTCTGCAGATATGCATAATGTAATATTTAAATATTTTAAAAACTACTTTTTAAACTATGTGAAATAAAAAATAAATAAAAAAATTATTATATGAACAATGTTGAAGGAAAAAAACGTCAGTTAAGTGGTTAAGTTGAACTAAAAAGCAAAGATTTTCCAGGCAAAGGAAAAGCCAACAAACTGTATGGTGTAAAAACTGGTGAAAAACTGGGCCAATGATTACCAGATATGAAGAGCTTAATAGAGATTTAAAATGTTATGTTTTATTTATTTTTCTATAGTATATGTACATTAGTTATTCTGCCCAAAATTATTTGTTAATGTTGTTCTGCTACATTGTTTGTTCAGTGAAGATCAATTAATTATCATCCACAGATAAAATGTCAAAAACAGTTGCATTAATAATTATACTTTTTTGAACTACGAATCTCTCAAACATAGCTTAAAACATTTTGTCATTAATAATTAATTTTTATTTTTTTCTAAACAGCTGAAGATGCCTGTGGAGGCACCGTACGGGGAACCAATGGAATTATAACGAGTCCTGGATTTCCTAATGAATACTATAACAATGCAGACTGTACATGGACCGTGGTTACAGAACTTGGAGACACCATATCACTTGTTTTTACTGATTTTCAAATGGAGGAAAAATATGATTACTTGGAAGTTGAAGGATCTGAACCGCAAAAAATCAGGTAAAGATCTGTTTATCTGCAAACTATATGGTTGAATTATTATTGTGCTGTATGTGGCTATGTAGCTACAGAATATGGATATTTGTGATGTGCAGTTTGTGCTTATAATATGGCAGCCTAAAGCAGCTGTCTCAATTTTTCGGGACAGAAAGTGTAACGACAAGCTTTAAAAAAAATTTTTTTTCTTGATGCAAAATTGTAAATTAGCAGTGCTCATTTTGAAAGCTCATATAGCATTGTTTATAAATTACAAGAGAGGGGGACTTCTACTGTAAGATTATATTCCTCACGAGAGGTGCATTATCCTTTCAAATATAGAAAAAATAACTTTAAGATATATACATTTAAAAAAATGTAGTCTTTAAATAAAGTTTTATTAAATTATATGTTGGTGCACTTCTACATTTGCTGATTATTGAATTTCCTTATCTTAATGAGACAATTAACATCTTGTCATGCAGCTGAGTCTAGTGAGATGGTCATATGAAAGGATGGTGTATTGGGGTCTAGCAGAGGCATAGTTAATAATCTGCATTTTATGCAGTGTTACTGTATTTTAGTGGAGATACATTTAAAATAGAAATACAGTAATGAAGGAAAGATACTGGGTGTATTGTTGAAATTTGAAAGTGTATGAACCATTGTGAATTGTGTTTTGAGGACACTCCTAACCTGACCACTATGATCAAAGTTAAAATGATCGGTGATGTCTATTGATGTCAGTAGTTGAAAATGATAAGGGTGCCTCCACCAATGATTAAATAAGTATTTATATGAAATATATCATTTCTATTTAACATACTATATATTTTGAATTATATTATGTTGAATAATAAATTGTCATAGGCTGACAACTGTGCATCGTAATGATAGAATGTCCTAAAACATTCTTAGTAATATTTCTGTGGTTCTTCTACCAGTGAGGAATAAACTGCTTTTATATTTTTCAGATTACACTTTAGGATGCGTTCTTTTAGAATTATTATGTTTCTGGTAAAAACACTGGTGTGATATGATGACTTATATGTGGTTGGAATACCACAAGCTAAGAAATGTTATCCAAAAGATACTAAGCGTAGGATGTACACATTAGTATTATTTATTACCAGTTATTTATATAGCGCACACATATTACGCAGCGCTGTACAGAGAATATTTGCCCATTCACATCAGTCCCTTCCCCAGTGGAGCTTACACTCTATATTCCCTACTACATGTAAACAGACACATTCAGCTAGTGTTAATTTTGTTGGGAGCCAATTAACCTACCAGTATATTTTTGGATTGTGGGAGGAAACCGGAGAACCCGGAGGAAACCCACGTAAGTACGGGGAGAATATACAAACTCCACACAGTTAGGACCATGGTGGGAATCGAACCCATAACCTCAGTGCTGTGAGGCGGTAATGCTAACCATTACACCATCTGTACTGCCCCAATGAGCCCTTGTTTATCATTATCGCTAGCCATGGCAATAGTGAGTCAATTGCCATTACTAGCATGCCTGTGAATGTCTGCCAGCTCTGCTTATGCAACTGCAATCCATAGGACCTCATGATGTGCATGCTATTGATGGTGAGTTGCACGTGGCCATCAAGCTAAGGGAGGACACATCTGTATCATGAATCACATATTGTATGCAATCCATCTCACCCTTATCACATGCATACCAGTATTCATTAATGTTGTGTACAGTATGTACGTGAATAATTGCAAATATTTCTAAAAGGGACATCTCTTACAATAAGAGCTGTCACTTGCATTAAGAGGACTTCCGGAATGATGACCAAGTAGTCCTACTTCGCATGCACGACAATTTGACAACGCATGTGCAAGTTGTGGGGGATACAGAAAGGGATATTTCAGATCCCTCTCCAGGATTTGTACAAAAAGAAACCCAAAGGCTTCTATAGGCAAAGCCAACTATAGATGGTGTTGCCTTTTGTGTACAAGATCTGGAAAGTTTTGTTTTCCCAGAGCTTGATACCTATGGGGATTGCAGCAACTCTCCAAAAACTGCAGTTTTCAGATGTTTAACCATATTTTGCTTTTAAGTACATTCCACCCTAAAACATTTAAAAAAATATCATTTATTTTTAGCATTTTAATAATTGCTTCCTCTATCGTCAACAACTTCTTTCCGTTTTGCAAAAACCATAAAAATATATATTTTTCTCTAATGTAATAAAAATTGTGTGCTGCTGTATATGTGCCATATATATTTGGTCAGTTAATTTTTTAATAAAATAATAAAAAAAAATATTTTTATGCATTTTGGACCCCTGAGAATGACCTTACTGTATTTTTGAATTTCTGGAACATATCACGATGTTGACCTAGAAGCATATAATCTTACAGTTACTCTTCTGAAGTACTGTATATAAGATACTGTGTATTTATCTGGGTCAGTCCAAATGTACAATATATAATTTAAAGCAATTTGGTATTTTCAGGTTAGAAAAATGTACACAGAAATGTTGTTATTAGTGAACCAAGAATATAAACAAAAATAATGGGGAAAAAAGTGTTCAGATCTATTTCCCAATCACCACATTCGGACATATATGAATGCCACTAATGTCTTTTAAGGAAAACTGAATGTGTTTTGCAAAGCTGTAATATGGCAAAGTTCTTATATAAAAGAGATTTATCATGGATGTGATGCATATAATCTATCACATGCCCCGATGGAGCAATTTCTGTGCTTCTGTCTGGTCGCAAAAAAATGGGACTGCAATGAAAATCAGGACTGATAGGAGTGATGGCATGCATTACAAATATGTCAACATTAAATATATTTTTTTTACATTTGTGTAGCTTTAGATTAAAGCTGTCAATATGAATATAAGAAAATGCAATATCATGAAAGGCAATCAAATGAACTTAAAGCAATTCAATTTAGATAGGACAGAAAGTTTAATAAATTATCTCCAATATATAATATTTTGCTATATAAGACATGACAATGAAATGTAAAAAAAAACCTCAAAATATAACAAACACACTTTCATTCTTCTTATTCAGCAAAAACCAGTCATAATTTCTCTTACCTGTATGCCTTATGTAATGCAAAGATTCCTGTCATAGGGGGTCATTCCAACCTGATCGTAGCTGTTCTAAATTTAGCACAGCTACAATCAACTTCCCTGGCATGCAGGGGGATGCCCAGTACAGGGCTAGTCCGCCCCGCATGTCAGCCCCCCACCTGCACAAATACAAAAGCATCACACAGCGGCGATGCTTTTGTACGTGTAGAGTAACTCCCAGCCAGCACAGCTCCTGCGTCTGGCCGGGAGTTACTTGTCGCTGGCACACATCGGCTGTGTGTGACATCATGCAGCCGCTGCAGCCCGCCCCCGCATGGTCCAGCCACTCCTGCATTGGCCAGACCGTGCCGCCCCCTCCCGCTCAGCGACCGCCTCTGATTCTGGTGGAAGTAAGGGAAATAGCAGTTCATACGAAAATGATGTACTAGAATGAGATCCTTTATCGGGTGGCTTCCTATCCTCTCACAATATTTCTCGCATTGACACGATTACCTTAAATTGCATAATATGGAAGCATGTGATACAGGATAATGAGCTTATCATGATGCCCGTGCGCCGTTTGCTGCTAGACATGCACTGTAAAATGTTGTATGAAATGTTTCTGCTATATATAATTAAGGGTTGATGATGATGATGATGATGATGATAATAATAATAATAATAATTATCATTATAATTGTAAAACTATATACTTGAATAAATGCAGTATATATATATATATATATATATATATATATATATATATATATGCAGTTTGGAGTGTAATTAGGTTAGTGTTGAGTCTCTTTGATTTTTTTATGTAAATGTTGTTATACCATGCCTTCGGCACCATGGATGTTTGAGTGCTGTGGATTAAAGCCTATTGTGTATGTATACTAATGCTATATGTTTAACTGTTTATAATAGTGGATTTGTATTTATATCTATCATGGCTTTATCTATGTACAGTATACTGTAGGTGTTTTGGAAATGGCTGAAAAAGGCTAAATTGCCAATTGCAAGAGCAAATCTGTACAGTATGAAATAAAGAGCATATCACTGGTTGTTTGTTGTTGTTTTTCAGGTTAAAAGGGTAATATTTTCAGTGCACATGACAGGAAATATGTTAATTAGTCAATTAAAGGGTTTAAGTACTGATTCATGTGCTAAACTATTGATCAGGCAAGGATAAATGTATGTTCTCTTCAAGGTCAAATAACATAATGACCCAGGGCAAAATAGAGCTGAGGATGAAAACTCAATCAGCATGTAAGCCCAATGGTTTGGCACATTTTAAACCATTTTAAATTAAACATAATAGTCAGAGTTAAGTTATATAAGTCTGAGGGATTGATGTACTGAACCAAGCAGTGAATAGACTGGAGATGGTGACCGGTGGAGAAGTTGCCCCGAAGCAATCAGTCAGGTTCCACCAAACATTTTATAGAATGTATGTGATAAATGCTGCCTCAAAGCTGATTGGTTGCTATGGCCAACTTTTCCAGTAGTCACTTCTTCACTTTTTTCCATGCTTGGTACCCATAGTTCCATATTAATCTCTGAAAATTGACAGAGAAGAGAGCAACAGGGAGTGTAGTATTACATTTTGGACCCAAAAGTCCAAAGGAGATGTTTAGTTTCATATTTTCAAGCATTAGGTTAACAGAGCAAATAGAAAAGCACATGAGCACCCACTTTGCCTCCTTATAATAACCGAAGGGCTATATAAGCAAAGCAGTGACTTAAAGCGGTTCAACACTAAGTGTAAAACAGTCTGGGCTTTATACTTAATATAAGTGCTGCTTTAAATTTTCACTTTAAACTCAATGAGAAACGGTGGCTTATAGAAGTTGCTGCTTCGTAAATACAGCCCCAAGTGTTGAACGTAAAGAGCAGTTCTTCATGGAATTGATGAAACCATCAGACACACCATCTGATCTTGCAAGCAATGCTTAGTAAATGAATATGCTTTTGGCTTTTTAGTTAACACCCCCCCTCCCCGTGCTCAATTTTATTTTCAGCTTTGTGTTCAGATATCCTTAAAAATAGAGATGTGTGGCTTAGTTCTTCAAAAATCAGAACCAGGTCTAGATCTCCTAAGGAGATCATAACTGAACTAAGTCATAGTTCAGATCTTCCTGCAGTTCAGAATTTGAATTAAAAATTAAAATTTCAGGTTTGGATTGGTTTTGAATTGCAAAAATGACATGATTTTAGCTGTTTTTATAAAAAAATTTTAAAGAAATCCAAAACCAAAACACTTGAGGGTGGTTTTGCATAACCAAAACATGAGGATGGATGCAAATACAAAACCAAAACATAGGGTCAGCACACATCTTGACTTTGAAACTGGATAAGGACTGTAGCATTTGGAGATACTGGGGTAGATTCTGAGGGCGGGATGTAATGAACTCCGAGTTTGGTGGCTGCGCGAGATGCTGATCAAACGCAGACATTTTAAAGGGGCTACCATGTACAAGGCATGGTTTAGCATTGTTCATGATTACCTCTTACAAAAAAAATCCGAGCGCGGCCTGCATCCCGAACAGCCGCTGAACCCCGAGTTCATTACCTCCTGTCCTGAGTCTCACACAAAGGGGCTGTAGTTGTGAGAGCTAATGTAAATGAATCGTAGTGAAATGATAAGCTGCATCCAGGGCTGCCATTAGAAATCATGGAGCCCAGTACAAATCAAAAGTGTAGGTCCCCCCACCTCCTCGGTTCCTACTCCCAAAAGCGGGGGGTGGACAGGGACACAGATATGGTGAGGGGCAGAGATATAGATGTAGGGAGTGGGCAGACACACAAATGTTGGAAGGGGGCAGAGACATAGATGAGAGGAGGAAGAGGCAGGAATAGTAAAGGGGATGGTGGAACAGACTGTACTGTATAGGAGAGAGGGACAGAGGCACCTCTGTGCACTGCAGCCACAATCTCACATTTCCATCTTCAGTACAGTGCACACTAAATCCAGCCAATGAGGGAGGGGGGGAGGAGAAGAACTGCAGGTGGAGCAACTATTAATGCAGAATAGAGGCATAATTGTTTTCCTGCTGAATGTGCTTCTGGTTCACAGTATCAGAAGAAGATCCCTGTACATATGCTGCTGCTAGCGCTGCTTGATTTGTTAATTAATGAATGACTCACCATACAGCTTAACTGTGTGATGAGTCATTCATATCACTCTCTGGCCAGCGGTTGCAGCTCGCAACTTGTGAGTGTAATGGTTAACTCTGCTGGTGGCCAGGCCCCCTCAGCTGTCAGGGCCTGGACACCAGTCTCAACAGTACTCCCCTGATTGCAGCCATGGCTGCCTTAAAGATGTCACTAATTACTGGTGAAGTAATAACTAGCCTCATGCCATCTAAGTAATGTCCTTGGTGAAATGATGGGTTGCCTTATGCCTCAGTGATATCACTAATTTCTAGTGAAGTGATAACCTGCCTCATGCCTTGGTGATGTCTTTGGTGAAATGATAAGCTGCCTTATGCCTAAGTGGTGTCACTAATTTCTAGTGAAGTGATGACTTGTTTCATGCCTTGGTGATGTCTTTGGTGAAATGATTGACTACCTTATGCCTCAGTGGTCTCACTAATAGTGAAGTGATAGGATGTGTCATTGATGCCACTAGTTTTGCCCTCCAATGGCACCCTCTACTTCTGTATGTCAATATCTGCCTCCCCTTGCCTTACAACTTGACCCTCTGCCAATCCCTATCATCCACTGATGTGTGGCATATTGTGAACTTGGAATGGGGTACAGGAGAGGGGCACAATTTTTTTTTTGCACACAGGCCCATCACTCACAAGTTTCCCTACTGATTCAGATCTAGTTTATTTTCAATGTGAAGTGGTTGAAATAAATTAGAGATAGTTTTTGGACTGTTCTGTGACCGTTTAACTAATCAGCAACTTGAATTCACTATCTAATCAGCAATAGAGACATCTCTCTGCTCTTTACATGAAATCACTTATTCAAGATTTTGAGGATGACTCAAATAATTATTTGAGACATTTGTAGAATATAGTAATTGGAATCTGATTGCTTCCTGTAGGTACCACCAAAGGCTCCTTTTCAAATTTGTTTTAGTGGATCAATAGTCTATATTCTCATGGTTATTTCTCCAGAATACATAATGCATGCCCCAATTGTCCTAAACAATCAAAGTAGTTTTCCAGATTTAGGGGTCTATTTAGAGTTGGTAGCAGACTTTGCTCTCCGGCGTTATCGCTGCAATGTCTTGATGAAGCTCACTTTCATTTGTCTTCCTATGTTAACAAGCATAATTGTCGTTACTGGGCAGAAAACAATCCTCATCAGCTTCATGAAAGGCCTCTACACAGCCATCTGACAGCTGAGGTCTACAAACATCCACCAAGAACCATTAATGAGCTAAAGGCTACTACACACCAAGAAATTACAATATCACATTCAAAACAAATTGAAAATAAACTTTATTCCAGTCACTTTTAGATTATGTATTAAACTTTTGCGTAGCATTTACCATGCCTTTTATTTGTTATGCTTTAAAATCTGGCAGTTATTTTGGCCTCACCCTGTAGTTGCATCACTGAGTAACTTTTCAAAATCAATGTTATATTTTGTTTGAAAGTGCAACTATTATAGTACTGTACAGTACAGAGCAATTACACCTATGCCCCAAAACATTTCTAATATGGTGTAATGGAGGTCATACAGTCTTGTCATTTCATTGAAAATTACAACAGCTAAAGTTATTGGAGGTGCTAATATTACTTTCTGACCACAGGCTATGCAATGAGATCATTTGTGGTAACACAAATTTTGGGGGTGCTGAATGGGCTTTTATGATTTGCAGAAATTTGGTAACACAGCTTACTAAATAATTTACAGACCGTTACCAGCTGTTTTTACAAACATTTGAAAGAACCACAATTTTTATGATTACTAAAAGATGTATATACAGTACAACTAAGTGCAGATCAGCAAACTACTCGAGCACGTCCTCACTCGAATTGACCAATGTTGGACTACCTCCCCCATATTGCCCCTTTTATCACAATGAAATACAAGAGTCAGATGCAAGCATTTCTGCATGCACATTGGGCATGTGTCTAATGCTGGGTACACACTGGACGATATTATAAATTACATGCCCGATACTGTCATTTCAAAATGACATATTGTTTAGTGTACGCAGTAGATCGTCGATGATGCGCACTCATGCGCACAGATCTTCAACAACATATCCTGTCGCCCGTACATACAGGTCAATCATGGGATGTCAATGATGATACCAGCTTACCCAACTTAACTCAGAGGCAGGTCCCTAATTTTATGAATATACTTCGTAGTATAACACAAATACTGTGCATATAAAAATATCTAATAATTGATGTAAAAGTGGGGTTGCAAGTATTCCCAGTTTAGTGAAAGGTCAATTATATTTCCATCAGGCAAAATTATTTATTTATTTTAATTTATAAAAATTCCCAGCTTCTAGAACACTCAAAACGTAGTCCAAATGAGCAATTTAGATATTTCAGAATTTATCCATGTTGCCATGTATCAAGACACATGTAGTGCACTATCATTTAAGTAAGGATTCTGAGTTGTTCCATTTGTCTGTTATTAAATTGAGATTACACTATTTCTGTCTATTTATAAAGAATTTTCAGAACACCCAATAAACATTATAGGTTCTGAAAATGAAATATTACCCAAAGCTACAAATGTATTTGCAATGCACAAGACCTGACCTTAATTAATTCAGCTGGATTGAGAAGTTGTTCACGGTACCACAGCTTAATTGCATCTTTGACCTCTATTACTGTTTCGCTTAACACGGGAAACCCCAGTAGGAACGCAGAATAAACCATATATATCATGTGTCAAAGCTATTTTCATTTATAAAAGCAAATAATGCACAACATATTTACTGAGGTAGTAGTGGTGACAGCCTTTTAAGTGACATTTGACAAATCACTGTTGACCCCATTTAGAAAATAATCTTCAGGCACAGTTCTCTTATTTGCTAAAGTTTATGACAGGTTCTTCCTAGTTGTAGTATAAATGACTGTTATTTGCATTATGTGCACAATTCCCTGACTCAGATTCTTTCACTCTGAAAGAACAGATGCAAAAAGAGAGGAATAAAAAGGCTGCATGGGCAGTGGCAGATCTAGAACAAAATGACAGGGGGGCACCATGACAGGGGAAAAGGGGGGTATTTGTGCGCTGAAGGTGCATGTGCTCCTGGAAAATGGGCATGGGCTCGCAATAATGGGTGTTGGTTACAGAGAGAGGCAGAGGGTGACACCAGGGAATGGGTGACAGGAAGAGGCAGTGTGTGATGTAGAGGATAATGGGGAAAGTCAGCGGGTGACAGAAGTGAGAGGAGATGGGGAGAGATAGTGTGAGATGGAAAGGCAGTGCCAGTGAGTGTCAGGAAAGGGTGACATAGAAAAGCAGTGGGTGACAGGGAGAAGGGGATGGGGAGAGGGTGACAAGGAGAAGCAGTGGGTGACAGGGAGAATAAGAGGGTGATTCCTTGGAGAGGCAGTGGGTGACAGGAGAAAGAGGGTGATGGAGAAAGTGATGAAGAAGAGAAGCAAAGGGTGAGGCAATAGGTGTCAAGGAGAGATAGAGTGAAATGGAGAGGCAGTGGGTGATGGTAGATGCAGTGGACAGCAGGGAGAAAGGCAGCAGGTGAGAGGGAGTTAGTGACAGTGAGTGGCAGTGGGTGAATGAAAGAGGTAGTAGTTAACAGGGAGAGGGTTACAGGCAGTGGATGATGGAGAGAAGCAGTGGGTGAATGAGAGCCAATAGATGACAAGGAGAGGGTTACAGACAGTGGGTGACAGGGAGAGGCAGTGGGTCACAGAGAGAGGGTGACAGGGAGAGCATGACAGAAAGAGGCAGGGGGTGACCGAGTAGATGATGGAGAGAGAGTGATGGAGACAGACAGTTGGTGACGGAGAGAGGCAGTGGGTGATGGAGAGAAGGAGTGGGTGACAGTGAGCGGGTGATGGAGAGAGGCTCTGCGTTACACAGTGGGTGATGGAGAGAGGCTGTGGGTGACTAGGAGAGTGAGACAAGCAGTGGGAGACCAATAATAGTGAACTGTATATTATAATTTGCTTACCTGGGCTTAGTAGTGCAGCACATGGAAGGCGGCTCCTCCTTCCAACAGTGGACTCGAGAGGAATCAGGGCTTGGAGAAATAAGCCGAGGAGAGGGGGATCATGGCCATTTCTCCCCGTCTGGCCGGGCAGCACTTCTTTCATCTCAAACATCACATCAGGGAGCGGCTCAGACTCACCTGCTCATTTGGGTAGCAGCATGGAGAAGGGACTGATGGCAGCAGCAGCATATAATGAGTCAGTTAGATGCATTGTCATGCTGTGGCTCCTTCTTTGCGGCAGTCTGCCGTTAGTTCCGACTCTGGACCCAGGCAGTAGCTACCGTATGATCACGTCTTGGGGACACTGCACAGATTTCTCCTCTGCAGACAGTGTGGGCTGGGAGCAGAAAAGAGGGAGGTTCGTCTGGGCCAAATCTGAGCTATATAAGGGCAGGGATGACAGGCTGACTGACAGCCTTATCCTAATCACTGGGGTTTTGAGTAAATACAATTGAAAAAATCTCCTAAACGACAGGGGGTGCTAAACACCAAATGTTCAAGATAAGCATTTATATTCTATCTATCTATCTATCTATCTATCTATCTATCTATCCATCTATCTAAATAAATTAATTTTATATATATATATATATATATTTATATGCCATTGTGAAATACAGCATGGTAAATATGATATACCAGCAGTAAGACACAAATAAACCAAGTGGCGGCACTAACTTTGAAACTTTGCATTTGTTACAATTTCAATCTATGTGATTATGACTCTCCTCTACAAGTTTTCCATTTACTATATTAATCATTTATGTACCATTTTTTTTATGTATTTTTTATAGGTAATATTTGTGAGATGTTTTATAAATCTTTTATTGTATTTTATTTCTAAATGTCATGTAATCTACTTTACTCCATTTCATTACTTGGTTTATTTCTGTCTTACTGGTGTATTCTTTTATGTGTGTCACACTGGTATAGATATAAGATCTAAGATATACACATTTCTTAGGTTGTGTTTGTGCATTTTCTGTTTTGGTTGGTTTCTATTCTTGAATCAGTGAAGTGCGAGTCCTCTCCCTTTAGATACGGCATACGGATCCTCAGGAAATAATTACTTTGATTTGTCCTTCTGTCAAATACATATTACTTTATTTTTGCCGGTACTGTCTGCTAGAGTCTTTTTGAACAGTTATCTTTTTCTGTTTAGACTACATTATAAAGTAACAAAGTTCTAGTACAATAAAAATCCTATTGTAAGAGCTCAATAAAAAGTAGGTACGCTGTACAGAGAGCTACATTAACAGGAATTCTACAATGCTAAAAGAAGAAGACTGGATTACAGAATGACAATGATGTGATACAGTACTTTTAAAGACCTTGCAAGCACAAATGGAAACCACGGAAAGGAAAATCTTATGATAATAATAATAATGTTATTTATATAGTGCTCTTTCTCCAATAGGACTCAAGGCGCTTAACAGATACATAGCATAATATAGTACAAAAAATAATGAAGTACAGAACAGCTTTTTATAAAATACAGAAGCATGTAGATACTAAAGGGACATTATGGAAATGCTTGAGTAAACAGGAAAGTCTTGAGTCTACTTTTGAAGTTTTCTATAGTTGGGGCCTCTCGCACTGTGCGTGGAAGTGAGTTCCACAGAGTCAGAGCCGCATGACTAACAGCTTGGCCCCGAGATGAATTACGGGAGATTCTAGGTAGTGCTAAAAGTCCTTCATCTACAGATCGCAGTAATCGAGTGGGGCAGTATGGGGTCAGAAGCTGCTTCAGGCACCTTGGGCCCTGGTCATGTAGTGCTTTGAAACTCAGTAAGCCAATCTATGACCTTGATAAAAGTCCATGGATCTATGTCCCTATCATTGGGATTTACCGTATGTGTGTTTAAACCAGAGGCATTATTGGAATACAGAAGCAAAGTGTTTCACCGATAATTGTCCTTTCTTCGTCTGGCACTTCAGGCAAAATACTATCCTGTAGTGAAATTACATCTCTCACCCCTACCGGATAGAGATAAAAATTGTAACTAGAAAATATTAATAACATGCTTTTTTTCCATTATAAATGTCCATCCATAAAAATAACACTTAACCATATTTCTAAAGACACAATTATACAACTAGCCTTAAGGTAATGTGTAGATTATAACTAATGGCTCATAATGTCATTAGGGAAAAATCACTAATTGATACATTTTGACTGATTACTATTATATTATTATTCCTTCTATGACCTAGGCTCTATGTCATCAATATATTGACCTGCTAATAACCTTTAACTGCATACCTTTGTCAGCATATTTAGTGGGCTCATCGTGAACGCATTAGTTCACCATTGTAATAGGTTTCTAATTATTTTGCTCTTGGTACTTCGTATCTTTCCCTATCAATTACAATTTTCTACTACTAAATTATACAAAAGTATTCAAATAATGCAGGAATTTGGGATACTAACATACAGCAACTCATGAAAGCCAACTCTAAGAGTACTGTAGGTGCTTAAGAACCCCCAGAATTTGTGTCGCCGTTAATCACATCAGTGCATGGCCTACGGGCAGCGGGTAATATGTACCCCCAATCATTCTAAGAATTTGGCTCATACTTCCTGTATGACTAATAGATTGTGTCACTCGTTTTTGTATTTGTAGGTATTTCAGTAGAGGAGGGAAGTTGTGTGCCCAGGATGAGCCCAATCCCTCCTGCTGATGCATGCACTGAGAAGACTTTGGCACTTTGCCAGTCTATTATTTATGCGCACATCTCTGGGAAATGTTGGCACTGAAAATTCCAGATGATTTCTACAGCGGTGGTGAACAAGTAAAAAAAGTCAATGGGTCCAGGGTTAGTGATGTGGCCTCCCAGATCTACAGACCCACTTTCTCCACACAAAGTGCACCCATTATAGATATATCCCTGGTTCTATTGATATAACTGACTGAAAGTGATTGAAAATTAGAAAGTGGCATGTTGAATTTGGAGCCCAGAGCCTACAGACTGGATTAGAGAGAGAGAGAAAAGAGAGAGGGAGAGAGAGAGAGAGAGAGATAAGTAAGCGTTGGCTATAAACGTTAATGACTTATATGGCCCATTCTGTTTTAGGTACTGTATATAAAATCTTGATTTTTAAAATCTACTCTGAAGGTTAATTTATTAAGATGTAGTTTGAATGTAATCTAAAAAAAACATAGGGGGTATTCAATGCTTGTCGGATCCTTTCTGACGGAAATGATCCGACAATGCAGTACTCAATGCGTCAGATTTGGCCATTCCCGACAATGGCAATCCGACTTTTTTTTTAAATTGGATTGACATTGTCGGAAATGGGGCCAAAACCTGTCGGATGTGGCCACGGAATCCAACAAAACACATGGATCCGCGGCTATTCCACCGATCCACGTGTTTTCCGACTTGTCAGAAAAACGGAGGGAGGATTGAATAAGTCGGAACACCTTCCGACCTAAAAACAGTCGGAAAGTGCTTTCTTTCCGACAAGGCGGCAGTTTCCGACAAGCATTGAATATCCGCCATAGTATACCTTCTAATTACCCCAAAGAGAAGGTCTGGTGCAATGCTGTCTTACAGCATCCTTCCGTTTCTTCTACCAGTCTGTGGAGGAGATGCACTAAGCCTTGAAAAGTGCCAGCCAATCAGCTCGTAACTGTCATTTTTCAAACCCATCCTGTAACATGACAGGAGCTGATAGGCTGGTTCTTTATCACTGTGAAATGTATTAGTTTTAAAGGCTTAATCTTTAATTACTCTTTTTCTATGCACTGTTATACAGCAAGGTGTAATAAATATCAGCTTACGTGTTCTATAATGTGGTTCAGAGGAAGAGTTCTGGCATTAAGCTGGTACATGTAATTCTATTACCAATACAAGAGACTACCAAACACCGTTGCAGTACCTTTTTGTGCTGCTATTTGCTGGAAAATACAAATCAATAAAAATAATAATAATACAAAAAGGTTTTTGATATACTGCTATTGAAAGCTTGTAGACCCAGCAACTGTAAATCGTTCCAGGGCACATGCAGGTTTATTGTGTAGACTGTGATTCAATTTAAGGATTCAACATAAAGCGCTGTTCATACACAAAATGCAATCCTGGAGAGATTTCGATTTCTGCAGCCTTGTTTGGTGACTGTCAGAGGACTCAGTAAATGTTATTTTTTAGAAGGTATATGATGTATCAGAATCAAGGAGCTTATGTATCAAAAAGAGAGAACCCCTTTTGGGGGCATTTTCACCAAAACAAAAGTGGGATTTAATGTTACTCTGTGGATAATCAAGAGATTTTTTATGCAGCAGTTAACATTTGGGGCTAAATGTAATAGAGTGAGAGTTTCAGAAAGTCAGAGATTTGGTAAGGTTTTTCAGTTTTTTTTAAAGTGGCAATCATTTACACTGCAAAACCAGGTTGATCTTGCTGTGTTAATGATTGCCACTTTAAAAAAAAACTCCCTGCAAAACCTTACCAAATCTCTCACTTTTTGAAACTCTCACTCTATTACATTTGGCCCTTGGTGTAATATTGACGCCGCCTAGGCGGCTATGGTGGTTAACTGCATGGCAACTCTTACCAAGTGACAGATAATATAGTGTATGTGTAATCATGGCCTTATATGTCGCTACATTGAGATTTTATTTATTGTGTGTTAGAAAGTTTTACTGCATTGGCTAAGTCAGTTTATTTACATGCTTTCTTGTTTCTGGAAATACCCCCTATAAAAAATGTAGGGTCAGACCCCATCTCGGGCTACAATTTTTGGGGGGTAAAATGTTGCATGCCCTCCCGCAAAGCCTTACCATTGATTGTAACCTGCAGCTCTTTATATTATTTAAATATTTTCATTCGCAAAACACGTTCCTGTTTTTGGTAGTTGATGCAAAAGTAGACGTACTCATGTTCATCATATGCTTTAAGGAATGCAAATTAACTTCCCATCTCCATTCATTGGCTGATACAGAGTTTTGCACAAGTATTATCACAATTATGTGTCGGCAATTATTAGCAGTTACATCATACCTGCTAACTTTCTGGCTGCTCCTCCTGGGATAGGGCAGCCATTTTGGCTGTGGGAGGTGCATGGTGTATTGAAATGGATGATGCCAGAGGCATGTTGATGCAATTGTGTCATTGTGGCCTCACCCCCTGTTATACAATGCCAGGATTACCGCATTGTAAAGTATGGGCCAGGTCCACAAGGACACAATTCAGCGCAAATTGCTCCATCAAGCTACCCGAAACATTCACTTCATTCAGACAGCCTCTGGGAAATTCTGCTACTCTTCTGGGCAACTAGGAACCTAAAGTGTAGACATTTATGAGTAAGATACAAAAAATATTTTGATGCCTAAAATAATTTGTACGTGTGTAAATGCCACTTTAAGTATGTTTACACTGTGCCTTGCCTTTTAAAAAAAAGAAAGTGTCTGAGTACAGCCGGCATGCCGAGCGGCCACTGAACTCGGACTTTCTTACATCCCTGCCCAGATGTCCATTACCTATTTTTTTCATAACTTGTTGACCTTTTTGAATAGTAACTTTTTGTTGTTTCTTGTTTCGCTTGTACTGGACAGTACAAACAGGATTGGTTACTGTTTGCTACAGGACACAGCAGATTTGCACAAGACAATGTTTTATGAAGCATTTGATATTTAAAATTGAGATAACTTTAAATTCACTTTGACTTACTGTACTCTTCTTGGAATGAGTAAGGATATTCCCCTAAACAACTCCACATTACATTTGTTCACTTTGAACATTCACAGAAGTGCAAGAACAACCAGAGCAACCAGAAGCAAAGTGTGATCCAAAGTTTTAGAGCTCTCCCTCCATCTTGTGTGAACTAAGGCGCCTGATGAAGACCTGACCGCAGGTGTGTGTCTGCAGGCAGATTCATGATTATTGAGAATCTGTGGCTGAGCAAGGTCTGTTCTGTGCATGTGTTCCTGCCTGCACTTCCCCTCTTCCGCTGCTTGTGTTCCCAGAAATGGGGGCGTGTCACCCCCAATTCCTAGGAAGGGAGAACCAGATGGCCTCGCAGCCCCCACTTTCATGTGCCATTTGACTAAGCTGTAGCTTACTCAGCTGTCCATATGCATGGTTGCGATGTTGGATCCTAGCTTGCTACATTGGTTGCAGTGCTGGGATTGCAACAACATGCAAGAGGCATCTCTTCTACTGAGACCTCTCCGGCATGTCCCCTCTTCAGATCAGATGGAAATACAATACTGCTTGCCCGCAGCATTGCATTTCCATACATCTCTAAGTCAGGTCCTTAATAGTGATGAGCACCGGAAATTTTTCGGGTTTTGTGTTTTGGTTTTGGGTTCGGTTCCGCGGCCGTGTTTTGGGTTCGAACGCGTTTTGGCAAAACCTCACCGAATTTTTTTTGTCGGATTCGGGTGTGTTTTGGATTCTTTTCTTTTTTTTCAAAAAACCCTAAAAAACAGCTTAAATCATAGAATTTGGGGGTCATTTTGATCCCAAAGTATTATTAACCTCAATAACCATTATTTCCACTCATTTTCAGTCTATTCTGAACACCTCACACCTCACAATATTATTTTTAGTCCTAAAATTTGCACCGAGGTCGCTGGATGACTAAGCTCAGCGACCCAAGTGGCCGACACAAACACCTGGCCCATCTAGGAGTGGCACTGCAGTGTCACGCAGGATGGCCCTTCCAAAAAACACTCCCCAAACAGCACATGACGCAAAGAAAAAAAGAGGCGCAATGAGGTAGCTGTGTGAGTAAGATAAGCGACCCAAGTGGCCGACACAAACACCTGGCCCATCTAGGAGTGGCACTGCAGTGTCACGCAGGATGTCCCTTCCAAAAAACACCCCCCAAACAGCACATGACGCAAAGAAAAATGAAAGAAAAAAGAGGTGCAAGATGGAATTGTCCTTGGGCCCTCCCACCCACCCTTATGTTGTATAAACAGGACATGCACACTTTAACCAACCCATCATTTCAGTGACAGGGTCTGCCACACGACTGTGACTGAAATGACGGGTTGGTTTGGACCCCCACCAAAAAAGAAGCAAATAATCTCTCCTTGCACAAACTGGCTCTACAGAGGCAAGATGTCCACCTCATCATCATCCTCCGATATATCACCGTGTACATCCCCCTCCTCACAGATTATCAATTCGTCCCCACTGGAATCCACCATCTCAGCTCCCTGTGTACTTTGTGGAGGCAATTGCTGCTGGTCAATGTCTCCACGGAGGAATTGATTATAATTCATTTTAATGAACATCATCTTCTCCACATTTTCTGGAAGTAACCTCGTACGCCGATTGCTGACAAGGTGAGCGGCGGCACTAAACACTCTTTCGGAGTACACACTTGTGGGAGGGCAACTTAGGTAGAATAAAGCCAGTTTGTGCAAGGGCCTCCAAATTGCCTCTTTTTCCTGCCAGTATAAGTACGGACTGTCTGACGTGCCTACTTGGATGCGGTCACTCATATAATCCTCCACCATTCTTTCAATGGGGAGAGAATCATATGCAGTGACAGTAGACGACATGTCCGTAATCGTTGTCAGGTCCTTCAGTCCGGACCAGATGTCAGCATCAGCAGTCGCTCCAGACTGCCCTGCATCACTGCGGGTGCTCCTTCCAGCACTTGCAGGGGGCGTGCAAATGGTGGAAGGCGCATGCTCTTCACGTCCAGTGTTGGGAAGGTCAGGCATCGCAAACAACACAATTGGACTCTCCTTGTGGATTTGTGATTTCGAAGAACGCACAGTTCTTTGCTGTGCTTTTGCCAGCTTGAGTCTTTTCATTTTTCTAGCGAGAGGCTGAGTGCTTCCATCCTCATGTGAAGCTGAACCACTAGCCATGAACATAGGCCAGGGCCTCAGCCGTTCCTTGCCACTCCGTGTGGTAAATGGCATATTGGCAAGTTTATGCTTCTCCTCCGACAATTTTATTTTAGATTTTTGAGTCCTTTTTTCACTGATATTTGGTGTTTTGGATTTTACATGCTCTGTACTATGACATTGGGCATCGGCCTTGGCAGACGACGTTGCTGGCATTTCATCGTCTCGGCCATGACTAGTGGCAGCAGCTTCAGCACGAGGTGGAAGTCGATCTTGATCTTTCCCTATTTTTGGAACCTCAACATTTTTGTTCTCCATATTTTAATAGGCACAACTAAAAGGCACCTCAGGTAAACAATGGAGATGGATGGATACTAGTATACTTATGGATGGACGAGCGACTGCCGACACAGAGGTAGCTACAGCCGTGGACTACCGTACTGCGTCTGCTGCTAATATAGACTGGATAATAATGATATAAAATATATATATATATCACTACTGCAGCCGGACAGGTATATATTATATAATGACGGACCTGCTGGACACTGTCAGCACTGCAGACTCCTAAAGTAAGCTACTAGTATCAAGAAGATAGAAAAAAAAAAACACCACAGGTAGGTGGTATACAATTATGGATGGACGAGCGACTGCCGACACAGAGGTTGCTACAGCCGTGGACTACCGTACTGCATCTGCTGCTAATATAGACTGGATGATAATGATATAAAAATATATATATATCACTACTGCAGCCGGACAGGTATATATTATATAATGACGGACCTGCTGGACACTGTCAGCACTGCAGACTCCTAAAGTAAGCTACTAGTATCAAGAAGATAGAAAAAAAAAACACCACAGGTAGGTGGTATACAATTATGGATGGACGAGCGACAGCCGACACAGAGGTAGCTACAGCCGTGGACTACCGTACTGCGTCTGCTGCTAATATAGACTGGATGATAATGATATAAAAAATATATATATATCACTACTGCAGCCGGACAGGTATATATTATATAATGACGGACCTGCTGGACACTGTCAGCAGCACTGCAGACTCCTAAAGTAAGCTACTAGTAGTATCAAGAAGATAGAAAAAAAAAAAACCCCACAGGTAGGTGGTATACAATTATGGATGGACGAGCGACTGCCGACACAGAGGTAGCTACAGCCGTGGACTACCGTACTGCATCTGCTGCTAATATAGACTGGATGATAATGATATAAAAAATATATATATATCACTACTGCAGCCGGACAGGTATATATTATATAATGACGGACCTGCTGGACACTGTCAGCACTGCAGACTCCTAAAGTAAGCTACTAGTATCAAGAAGATAGAAAAAAAAAAAAAACACCACAGGTAGGTGGTATACAATTATGGATGGACGAGCGACTGCCGACACAGAGGTAGCTACAGCCGTGGACTACCGTACTGCGTCTGCTGCTAATATAGACTGGATGATAATGATATAAAAAATATATATATATCACTACTGCAGCCGGACAGGTATATATTATATAATGACGGACCTGCTGGACACTGTCAGCAGCACTGCAGACTCCTAAAGTAAGCTACTAGTAGTATCAAGAAGATAGAAAAAAAAAACACCACAGGTAGGTGGTATACAATTATGGATGGACGAGCGACTGCCGACACAGAGGTAGCTACAGCCGTGGACTACCGTACTGCGTCTGCTGCTAATATAGACTGGATGATAATGATATAAAAAATATATATATATATCACTACTGCAGCCAAACAGGTATATATTATATAATTAATGACGGACCTGCTGGACACTGTCAGCAGAATGCGTTTATAGAATAAAAACACCACACGACGAGTGTTTAACTTTTTCAGGCAGACAATCACAATATACTGGTGGTCAGACAGTGGTCACTGGTCAGTCACACTGGCAGTGGCACTCTGGCAGCAAAAGTGTGCACTGTTAAATAATATGTACTCCTGCTACTGCTCCCCAGTCTCCCCCACAATTAAGCTGTGTGAGCACTGAGCACTCAGCACAGTCAGATATACATAGATGATGCAGCACACTGAGGCTGAGCACAGATATGGTATACTGTTACTGTGTCACTGTGTATTGTTTTTTTTCAGGCAGAGAACGGATTATATTAAATAATAATATAATAAAACTGCACTGGTGGTCACTGGCCAGTCACTAGTAAACTCTGCACTCTCTGAGTACTCCTAAGCTCCAGTAAATCAAGTGTCTCACTCTCACTCTCTCTCTTCTAATCTAAATGGAGAGGACGCCAGCCACGTCCTCTCCCTATGAATCTCAATGCACGTGTGAAAATGGCGGCGACGCGCGGCTCCTTATATAGAATCCGAGTCTCGCGATAGAATACGAGCCTCGCGAGAATCCGACAGCGGGATGATGACGTTCGGGCGCGCTCGAGTTAGCCGAGCAAGGCGGGAAGATCCGAGTCTGCCTCGGATCCGTGTAAAAAGGCTGAAGTTCGGGGGGGTTCGGATTCCGAGGAACCGAACCCGCTCATCACTAGTCCTTCATGCAATAATATTGAGCCATTTGGCAATACAGCCAATACATATATTACATAGCATTTGCCCTTTTAAAGATAGTTTCCTGTATAAAACTGGAACCAAAAATCTCATCTTCCACAAAGAATGTTTTTACAAATATTGTACTTGTCCTTCAAGAAATTCATGCTAGTGTACGTTTACTGTAGCTTTCTTTCCTACTCCTAAGGCTTGTCTATATGGCTGGATTTTCAAAGACAAAAGAGGAGGAAATAGTCTTCATTATATCACTCTGAAAATTCTATAATAACGTTGAAATATTAATGACATTTTAAAAACTATTCCTTACAGTATTCACCTGATTTCTGATTTGGATGTTAGAGTTTACTGTTTTCACCTTTGGAATTTTGTCTCTTCCATTCCTACCCCAACCCCAGTAAGCACCAGAATAAATTAAGAGTTGTTGTTTCAGAATTATTCATATCAGGTTTGAGGATTATAGCTGCTACAAGACCAGAAGGTGAGAAGAGGCCTTTATTGCTAGGTCACTCCCTCTTCCATGGCTTCAAAACTTCTCTGAGACCCATAGTTTGCTCTGAAAATAAAGTCAGTACCCTGCTAGATGTTACCCCACATTTTACTTTGGGTCTGGGAAACACACAGTTGAATTTGGAGAAAATACAAATAGAGTGCAGAGTAGCATTACAAGGAATGGCAAATAAAACACAGAACTCAATGGTATTGCTGGATCTGTGAACCTCTGCAAAATTATTATTTCTTTATTAACATATATTTAGTGCTATTATATTCTGTTGCACTTTTCAATTGGAAATACTGTACAGTCTGAAATCAAGACTGGGTAATAATAGACAGACAGGTCAGAGGGCCCTGCTCCCAAGCTTACCCTTTTACACGTATATATGAGATTGAGTGCTACTGTATATATGGAGTGTACAGTATTTAATCGGCGACAGTTGTTTCAGTAAGTAAAGAACACATGGAAATTTTGTTTGAACTGATCTGGTCATCATCAAAACTCAATTAGTTCTAAATTTCACTACAACTGTTCACTACATTGTACAAATTTAAATTATGTTCTGTAAAGAATGGCAACTGATCAGATATCAGCTTGTTGCAGACCAATGAAGTCAAATGACTGAAACATGATATTTGATTCAGTGAGATGGGTCTTAGCATTTTATTTTATTATATGTTATCAATACTGTTATACAGGATAAGCCAGTATGGGGCAGATGTATTAAGCCTGGAGAAGTGACAAAGAAGTGATAAAGCAGTGATAAGTACAAGGTGATAACGCACCAGCCAATCAGCTCCAATATGTAAATCAACAGTTAGGAGCTGATTGGCTGGTGCGTTATAACCTTGCACTAATTACTTCTTTATCCCTTCTCCAGGTTAACACATCTGCTCCTATGGGTCTTATTGATAAATAATCCTGAAAACACAGTTTTTCAATCACTGCTCATCACAGCAATAGAAAACCATTTTCCGGGCTCTTGAACAAATAACTTCCATGGGAAGCTATGCAATTAGTGATGTGCACCGGAAATTTTTCGGGTTTTGTGTTTTGGTTTTGGATTCGGTTCCGCGGCCGTGTTTTGGATTCGGACGCGTTTTGGCAAAACCTCCCTGAAAATTTTTTGTCGGATTCGGGTGTGTTTTGGATTCGGGTGTTTTTTTTACAAAAAACCCTCAAAAACAGCTTAAATCATATAATTTGGGGGTCATTTTGATCCCATAGTATTATTAACCTCAAAAACCATAATTTCCACTCATTTCCAGTCTATTCTGAACACGTCACACCTCACAATATTATTTTTAGTCCTACAATTTGCACCGAGGTCGCTGGATGACTAAGCTAAGCGACCCAAGTGGCCGACACAAACACCTGGCCCATCTAGGAGTGGCACTGCAGTGTCAGACAAGATGGCACTTCAAAAAAATAGTCCCCAAACAGCACATGATGCAAAGAAAAAAAGAGGTGCAATGAGGTAGCTGTGTGACTAAGCTAAGCGACCCAAGTGGCCGACACAAACACCTGGCCCATCTAGGAGTGACACTGCAGTGTCAGACAGGATGGCAGCTTTAAAAAATAGTCCCCAAACAGCACATGATGCAAAGAAAAAAAGAGGTGCACTGAGGTAGCTGTGTGGCTAAGCTAAGTGGCCCAAGTGGCCGACACAAACACCTGGCCCATCTAGGAGTGGCACTGCAGTGTCAGACAGGATGGCACTTCCAAAAATAGTCCCCAAACAGTACATGATGCAAAGAAAAATGAAAGAAAAAAGAGGTGCAAGATGGAATTGTCCTTGGGCCCTCCCACCCATTCTTATGTTGTATAAACAGGACATGCACACTTTAACAAACATATCATTTCAGCGACAGGGTCTGCCACACGACTGTAACTGAAATGACTGGTTGGTTTGGGCCCCCACCAAAAAAGAAGCAATCAATCTCTCCTTGCACAAACTGGCTCTATATACTGTTGGTCAGCAAACTGTGCAAAACTAAAATGCACCACAGGTATGGATGGATAGTATACTTGACGACACAGAGGTAGGTAGAGCAGTGGCCTTCTGTGCCGTACTGCTATATATTATATACTGGTGGTCAGCAAACTGTGCAAAACTGAAATGCACCACAGGTATGGATGGATAGTATACTTGATGACACAGAGGTAGGTAGAGCAGTGGCCTACTGTACCGTACTGCTGTATATTATATACTGGTGGTCAGCAAACTGTGCAAAACTGAAATGCACCACAGGTGTGGATGGGATAGTATACTTCACGACACAGAGGTAGAGCAGTGGACTACTGTACCGTACTGCTATATATATATAGTTATACTGGTTGTCAGCAAAATTCTGCATTGTCCTCCTACTATATACTCCAATGCAGAACAGATATGGAGCGTTTTTCAGGCAGAGAACGTATAATACTGGTGGTCACTGGTCAGCAAAACTCTGAAATGTCCTCCTACTATATAATACTGCTGGTCCCCAGTCCCCACAATAAAGCAATTAGCACACTGAGCACAGATATTTGCACCACACTGAGCACAGATATGGAGCGTTTTTCAGGCAGAGAACGTAGATATTTGCACTTGCAGCACACTGAGCACAGATATTTGCAGCACACTGAGCACAGATATTTGCAGCACACTGAGCACAGATATTTGCAGCACACTGAGCACAGATATTTGCAGCCCACTGAACATAGAAACTGAGAGGACGCCAGCCACGTCCTCTCACGAACATGTCCAATGCACGAGTGAAAAATGGCGGCGACGCGCGGCTCCTTATATAGAATACGAATCTCGCGAGAATCCGACCGCGGGATGATGACGTTCGGGCGCGCTCGTGTTAACCGAGCAAGGCGGGAGGATCCGAGTCTGCTCGGACCCGTGCAAAAAAGGGTGAAGTTCGAGGGGTTCTGATCCCGAGGATTTGAACCCGCTCATCACTATATGCAATATACAGCTCCTCAGTCATGGCAGCAGAAAGCAGACTAACAGCACTGCAGGTTACATGGGGTAGTCTTTGCATATGTGTGACCTGGCATTTCCAGGTCACATATGTGCACTGTAGCCATAGGCATGCGCAGCACATTTTATTAGGGGGTGCACCGTCGGAGGGGTGTGTCTAGCACCACCTTTTGGGCGTGTCTAGCACCATCTATTGGTGGTCAACGCAATATAAAATATCCACCCTTGTACAAATCCTAATAAAGCAGATACATTGTCAGATGTTATGGTGTGCACCAAACAAACACCCCTGATGGCACACACTGCAATTACA
The DNA here is from genome assembly GCF_028390025.1 of Pseudophryne corroboree. NCBI lineage: Eukaryota > Metazoa > Chordata > Amphibia > Anura > Myobatrachidae > Pseudophryne > Pseudophryne corroboree. Next base: position 812,677,599 of record NC_086448.1, read on the forward strand.
CTGCTCCTCCTCAGCCTGGTTTGGCTCCCCCTCTCTTTTCTCTGCAAGCTGCAGCAGCTTACTTACAAGCCAGTCACTCACTGACATTGACAGTTGCAGACTAGTACTGCGGCTGCTGGAAAAACGAGTGACGTGTCAATGCTGCTGCAGACCACCTGGCAGTATTGAATTTGTCTTCCTAAGAGGAACACTGGCAGCATGCTGATCCTCATCAGTGGCTGGCGTTGGCATAGCATAGAAGGAGAGAGGTGGGCATGTGGCGGGTGTGGTGGGTGGGCGTGCGAGCAGCATGACGTAATCACATCACATCACATTGTTTTTGTACATGGAGGTGGAGCCGGGAGTTTGAAAGCCGGTGGCAGTGGCACCTTTGATTAACCCAGGCGTCCGGTCAGTAATACAGTCCTGACAGGGTGCAGCGCAGAGGGGACAGTAATCAGCTTGCTCGGTGATCGCTGCATCAGGCATGTGAGATCGGGGTGCCAGACATTAGGGGGTGCCTGTGCGCACCAGGCACCCCCCCTGCGCACACCTATGACTGTAGCTGGATATCAGTCTTGAGCTTCCAGGTGCGGAATACATTTAAAATAAAACACACACTGACACACACAAGTCCAATATATAGAACTCCAATAACAAAGGCAGTCACCAAACCTTCAGCCAAAACAATAAGTTGTTTAATATAACTCACATGTCCATCAAAATGGTATTCAACATTTCAATCCTTTTGGGATCTTTGTCAAAAAAACATCATAATAGTGACAGGATCAACGCATAGACACAACATAACATGAGGAGCAGCCGCCCTGGAAAGGGAAGTGAAACCCTCCTCAGCCCCACTGTGTGTACTTGGCGCTGCTCAGATGAGCAACCACTGGGGAAATCAAAGTAACAATGGTCCAATGGTGATGGTCGTGATGTTCCGATGTTTGAAAACTATATATTTTGCAAATGTTATTTTTTTTTTTTTTTTTTTTTTAGATAAAACCATTTTGGATAAGTTTGAAATATATGTACTTGACCTAATTCAAGACCTAATTCAGCAAGGATTGCAGATTCTGCTAATTAGCAAGGCCGCCCAGCCTGCTGACTGCCGCCGCCCCCCCCCCCCCTTGAACAAGCAGAAATTGTGAACGCACCGCAATTTCTGCTTGTTAGCAGAAACTAAGGATGGCTCCTGCCGCCGTAGGTTAGATGCACCCGCAGGAGTCCAGCTGTCATGTTCTTGATCACGGTGGCTGCGTGTGACGTCGCCCAGCCGCTGTGATCGCGCCTCTGACACGCCCCCTTTTGACCGCCTCCACCCCCGTTCGCGCCACATTGCCCATGCAACACTCCGTCTCCTCCCTTGACAGGCAGAGGCGATCGCATTTTCTGCGCCCCCCTCCCGCAGAAAATGTGGACGCATGCACATGACGGGCGCTGAGCATGTGCCCACATCTTTTTCTCAAAAATTACGGTTGTATCGCACGTTGCGATCCAACCTGAATTAGGCCCTCAATCATTAAAAAAGACAATTTCTGAGCAGTTTTCTTGGGGGGAAAATTGATTGATTGATAAATTAGCCCCTAGGGTGGTCATTCCGAGTAGTTCGCTAGCTGCATTTGTTTGCAGCGCAGCGATCAGGCTAAAAAACAGCAGTTCTGCGCATGCGGCACAATGTGCACGCGCAATATACGGGCACAACGAACGATGCAGTTTTGCACAGGGTCTAGCGATGCATTTCAGTCGCACTGGTTGCCGCAGAGTGATTGACATGAAGTGGGCATTCCTGAGTGGCAACTGACTGTTTTCAGGGAGTGTTCGGAAAAACGCAGGCGTGCCAGGGAAAACGCAGGCGTGGCTGGGCGAACGCTGGGCGGGTGTGTCACGTCAAATCAGGAACTGAATGGTCTGAAGTGATCGCATGCGCTGAGTAGGTTTTGAGCTACTCTGAAACTACAAAAAAAAACTTTTTGCAGGCGCTCTGCGATAAAAACGTTTGCACTTCTGCTAAATATACTCCCAGTGGGAGGCGGCATAGCGTTTGCATGGCTGCTAACAACTGCTAGCGAGTGATCAACTCGGAATGACCCCCAATGTATTTTATACTACTTTTGTTTTGCATTAAAGTTGCCATAGGAACAATTTACCGACAGATCGTATTTTTTTTTTCTAAATGAGATGTTTGCAGCATTCTAGAAACTAGCTGATATCTAGATTTATAGCCGGCATATGGAAATGGTTAAATCCACATTTTTTTTGTACTTATAAAACAAGTATATTTGGTAAAAGTATATTTAAACACTCATCAACTGTCCATTATTTTATATTGTGCATTTATCATCCCTGAGTTCATTGTTACCACGTGACTCTTCTGTGCGCTGGAATCGTGAAACGCATACTGTAAGTAGGATTCATTTAACATTTTCCCCATTGTCTGACTCACAATAGTGAAATTTGCAAATGAAGTGAAATTATCTGTCACTGAACTGCTTCCTACTCTTTTCTTTATCAGTCAATGAAAAATCCAATTTTCAATTTAAAGCTTAAAGAATCAATATTTTGAATTAAAATGGAAAAACGCTATTTCATGTGCTACTGTAGCTTATTAATAAGCATTTTTCTGTATTTGGAGTTTTTTCAGCAAGCCAAAAATGATACGTAACAACAACAGACATTAAGAAGTGACTATGGGGTCTATTTACTAAGCCTTGGATGGAAATAAAGTGATCGGAGATAAAGTACCAGACAATCAGCCCCTAACTGTCATGTTACAGGCTGTGTTTTAGAAATGACAGGAGCTGATTGGCTGGTACTTTGGGGGTCATTCCGAGTTGTTCGTTCGTTGCCGATTTTCGCAACGGAGTGATTAAGGCGAAAATGCGCATGCGCTAAGTATTTTATCACAAAACTTAGTAGATTTACTCACGTCCGAACGAAGAATTTCCATCGTTGAAGTGATCGGAGTGTGATTAACAGGAAGTGGGTGTTTCTGGGCGGAAACTGGACGTTTTCTGGGAGTGTGCTGAAAAACGCAGGCGTGCCAGAATAAAACGCGGGAGTGTCTGGAGAAACGGGGGAGTGGCTGGCCGAACGCAGGGCGTGTTTGTGATGTCAAACCAGGAACGAAACGGGCTGAGCTGATCACAGTGTAGGAGTAAGTCTCGAGCTACTCAGAAACTGCTAAGAATTATCTACTCGCAATTCTGCTAATCTTTCGTTCACAATTCTGCTAAGCTAAGATATACTCCCAGAGGGCGGCGGACTAGCGTGTGCAATGCTGCTAAAATCTGCTAGCGAGCGAACAACTCAGAATGACCCCCTTTATCTTCAGCGACTTCATCTCCATCCAAGTCTTAGTAACAAATTAGCGCTATCGCTGCATAAATCCATAATAAATTATAAATCTTGAACCAACTCTGGGGCATCATTTTAGTCACGTAATAATAACATGAGCTAATGCAAGAATAAATATTTACTATTGCAGGAAAGGTTTTAAATGCTCTTTCTTGAATAATTGACATTTTAATATCTTTGTCTTCGAGTGTTAGTACTCCAATACAGTGGTGACAGTATCTGTAACAAGTATGTTGTTTAAAATAAAATTTAAATACACAAATACTGTAGGACTGCAGCCCCCCCCCCCCCCTCCTCCCAGTAAAAATCCACCACTGCACTGCCATCCCCAGTGAGCTCCTGTACAGCCCCATTCCTGGCTTTTGGCTCCGTTCATATGATCAGACATGGAGCAATAGACCAAGATGGCTCTGGAGTGGCTTCCAATTGGAAGCTCTTCCTGGTCACCTCACACAGGACTGGCATTCTTGGAGGGAGAAAACTCCTCCCCCTGTGGGACTGCCAGCCCAGAGTGCAATAAGCAGTATAAGCTTCCATCAGGAAGCCTACACTGTGCTGATTGACTGCCCATAAGTGTTCCTAGCCGTTGCAGACTTTGCCCATGAGTAAAAATGTATTGACTTTGATTCAGTTTAAGGTGCTGACAATGCTATTTAAATAATTTAACAATGTAAAAGTTAATTATATATCCATTGTACTGTTATAAAGACATTGATTTTTTTTCTATAAAAGTGGCTTACTGTTGTCAAATAATATTCCTTAATAATGTTCCCTAGATGTGTCCACTTAGTTTGTTGCACACGATGTGATCACATTGCGGGCTGATTACTACGGCATTGCGTATAATAGCTTCCCGTGCAGCACAACCCTTGGAAGCAGGGAAAGGTTACGGGGAGCGATGCTCCCGTTACCCGTAGATATTTCAGTGCAGGCGGCGGCGGTAGTGGGAGCATGCATATTTTATATTGGTATAGTGAACCCTAAACTATTCTGTCCATAGCACACACACGCACACTGGGCCCGATTCGCAAGCAATGGTGATATTTGCGCAAATGGTCAATATTTTTTCAGCTACGCATTCTACCAAGTCACTAAAAACTTGCACTGGGCATTTGTCTCACAGAGGCGCGGTAGCGATTGAGATGCACTGGCTTATGGGCCTGTTATAGGTGTGGCGCTGTATGCCGTAGCTTAAGGAGATTTACAGTAAAGTAGATTGCCAGTTTGGCTGTGCCTCTGTGTACAGCAATGGTGGATCCTACTTTTAGACATAACGAGGGCTGTAATTGCCTAGGTGCTGCTGTTTGCACATGGTACACCATGTGCAAACAGCAGTACCTAGGCAATTACAACCCCCGTTATGTCTAAAAGTAGGATCCATCATTGCTGTACACAGAGGTACAGCCAAACTTTGTAGGCCCCATAACAACATTTTAAAGAGGCCCCTGTCCCAATACTTCCAGAGAGACACCTCTCCACAGCAGCTGATAATGTTATGCCTTATAATAGTGCCCTAGCTCATTTTCTGAACCATAGTAGTACCACAGTTAATGTTATGCCCCTTAATAGTGCCCTAGGTTATAGTATGAACAATAGTAGTGTCCTAGTTCACATTATGTCACACTGTAGGGCTGCCAGTACACATTATGCAACAAAGTACCACCAATTCGCTTTATGATACAGTACCTTCGGTTCATATTATGCCACACTATAGCGCCTTCACTTCTTATTGTGCCAAATTACAGTACCCCAATTCATATTATGTAACATTAAAATGCCCTCCAGTCAATTTTATACCACATTATAATGAGCAGGTCAGGGGAATAGCTAGAAATATTGTAGGCCCCAAATCAAAAGTTTGTAAGGACCCCTATGTACCACCCGCTAGAGGTCATACTTGACCTCTAATGTCTGACAGGGAGCACAGCTCTATAGCTACCCAGAAGTGCCAGGTGCACCCAGTGCTGTAGGGCATAATGTGTAATGGGCATTACAGTGTGTGGCATAATGTATGACGGGCATTACAGTTTGTGGAATAATGTGTCTGGGGCATTACAGTGTGTGGAATAATGTAACAGGGCCATTGCAGTGTGTGGAATAATGTGTTAGGGGCATTACTATAAGGAGGAAAAATGACAAGTAATGTAAGGGGCATGAATCAGGTTTTTTTTTCCTGTGGTGGCCAATGTCTTGACGTGCCGGTTGCAAAACTCGGGTATAAAGTAGCAATTTCCTGCAATGCCACGCCCCTTGCAGTGAGGCCACATCCCCTTTTTTTAAGGCACGCTCTACTTCTTTACTTTTAATATGTCAATGGGATGGGGTGCCAGAAACTTTTTTGGCAGGGGGGAGCAAAATTTATAGCTACGCCACTGCCCACTAGTCTGGTCTCAACACTGAGAGAGCACCAGCACCCGTACAAGTACAGCATTTTATTCAAATACTTTAGTACTGTATCTCTTCCGGAGGTTTCATTTTTCTCGAGAAGCTCACACCCAAATTAAGGTTGGAGACCGCTGGCTTAAATCATATCTTGATGCAGTTGCTTACATACACAGAAATTTGAGTTTCATGTACCCTACAGTAGCGACAATCCAACATACAGTTGAAGCAATGGGCTCCAACTTCCCTGGTGTGTTGACTCATTTGTTCAGTACACTTGGACAGACAGTTGCATTGAGCAAGCCCAACAGTGACGCTCATCGTTTTGAAAAATCAGTCTTATGTAGTGTTACAGAGCATTGCCTGAAATCTATTAAGTGTAAAATCGAATCACTTTGTTCCAATTTTAAACTGTTTAGCATAAAAAATTCCCAGTTGTTTTTGGTTACATGTAAATGAACTCATTAACCAAGATTTAAAGCCAATACGCATAATACCATTTTACTCCATGCTGGCAACAGTCTCATTACTATGTCTGGCGTCGCAAACAATAAAAAGCAGAAGGAATGAATTTTTATTTTCCCATGGTTGCTGCATTTTGACAGAAATCATTATATAGACACCTTTGAGTTTAAAAGAAACATCCTTAGACTAAATATTAACATTGTTCCTGACACAGTGGATTCTTTTTATAATCGTTTGTTGATATTCACAGATATTGTGAACTAAGATTTTATTTGAAAACTGGCTATAGAGTTGTTAATATTATCCTTTTTTAAGATGTTACCGTATTTTTCTTAGTGCTGTCCAATAAGATTTTGTTTGTATTTAGGCACACCATCTATCATATGCCATGCTGACAATCAGAGAAGTTTTATTTGTGTCTGGCAGCCATGACTGTTTTCCCTCCATAGTTATTTTGAAAAAGAGATAATGAATTGTAGGAAATGTAAAAAAGAAAAATGGACATTTCTATGTGGGACTACTGCTTTTACCTACCAGTGGTGGTCATTCCGAGTTGTTTGCTCGCTAGCAGTTTTTAGCAGCCGTGCAAACGCAATCCCGCCTCCCACTGGGAGTGTATTTTAGCTTTGCAGAAGTGCGAACGAAAGGATCGCAGAGCGGCTACAAAATAATTTTGTGTAGTCTCAGAGTAGCTTCAGACCTACTCAGCGCTTGCGATAACTTCAGACTGTTCAGTTCCTTTTTTGACGTCACGAACACGCCCTGCGTTCGCCCAGCCACGCCTGTGTTTTTCCTGGCACGCCTGCATTTTTTTCGAACACTCCCTGAAAACGGTCAGTTGACACCCAGAAATGCCCTCTTCCTGTCAATCACTCTGCGGCCAGCAGTGCGACTGAAAAGCTTCGCTAGACCTTGTGTGAAACTACATCGTTCATTGTAATAGCATGACGCGCGTGCGCATTGCACCGCATATGCATGCGCAGAAGTGCCGTTTTTTAGCCTGATTGCTGCGCAGTGAACGAAAGCAGCTAGCGAACAACTCGGAATGACCACCAATATGTCTTTGAACTGCAGAAGGTAACCAAAGCACCTAGACGTTACCCAACTTGAAGAACATGCAGACAGCACCTTGGTGTCACCACTCTAAAACATTACCACTTGTTAAACGGAATTTCAGATTGATTACGTCTGGTTGGTCATTCACAAGTAAAATAATACTTAATTATTTTGGTTTGTTTTAAAATTACCACTTAAAAAAAACAATTGAATGAATATTCCAGTTAATCACTTACTGTACACCCCCACCATTGCTTAAACCAGAGGTTATTAGTTTTTGTTGTTGCTGTTATAATAATATTGTACTTCCTTTCAATTAGTTTGCAAATTATATACTGTTAGGAATATCATGAATAATTAATCAGAGTATGTGTACAAGATAAAATTATTTGAAGATTAATATCTATAAGAATGTAGAGCAATGGAAGGGTTATGAGAGAGCATCGAACATTGCACTGTGACCCATATCTGTTCATATCCATACCATTAATAATTTAATGCCCGTTTGTTTTAGCCTTCAAAAACATAATTATACAAATGCAAATATTGACAGTGACTGAATACTATTACGAGCTTTGGATCATTATTGAATTTTTTTTTTACAACTATCCATATCAATCAACTTCAGTTTTTTTATGTTAGATTTTTTCCTATAGAAACTAATTTATAATAATGCTTTTTCCAGTTGTGTCATACTATTATGTGTACAACAATGTTCTGTTGGCATTATGGTTTAGTAATATAGTGGTGGAGCATGATTCCATATTGGTAGTGGCGCCAAGAGGGGGAGGCAGGTACGCTTTAACTGGACCCGGGCCTGTTGGACGGTCCTGGGTCCCGCTGCCCCCACTCCCTCGCCACAGAATGCCGGACAGGAGAGAGAGAACTGGCTGCAGCAGCTGCTGTCCCCAGCCCAGCACACGCTGCTCAGTGCTGTGTGCTGAGCTGGGGAGAGAGACCTCTGCAGCGGCAGCCTGTCCTCTCTCTCCTTGTGTGGGTGGGGAGCAAATGATCGCATCAAGCACCCCACCGCCCTTGACACCAGAGCCCCTCACACTGGGCACCAGCGCCCTCCTGTGTGGAGTGTGTGGCCACACGGAACATATGATTATTCTTTATTTTGTTGAGGGGGTCTGACCACACCTTCTCCGTTTGGCCATGCTCACCCTCCTTGTACCAGGGCCTGCCAGAATTGTCGGCTCCCCTGCACACTGGTTTGTTATGTACAAATTATTTTAATATACAGTGTGATTGCTAATTTACTTTATAATTACTGTACCAATGGTCCGGACACGCCTCCGTTGAGAAGACCGTGACAGTTGGCACGCCCCCTCCCATCCCGCAACCGCCTCTGCCTGTCAATCAGGCAGAGGCGATTGCAGCCAAGAGATGCTCATAGCATCTCACTGGGCTCACGGGGTGCGCACGAGCAGTGCGGCCGCTTTGCGTGCGCACTCACAAAAAGACACAGCCTGCGATCACTGCCGCTGCAGCGATCCAGTCTGAATTAGTCCCTTTGACCAGTTGATTGAATGTAAAATATGATATTCTGATAAAAACATATTTTGTTATAAGGATTTCTAAGACATGATAACAGTTTTAAATAGAGTTGTGTGGCGGGCACTTTTCGAGTTTTGTGTTTTGGTTTTGGATATGGATCCTCGCTCGTGTTTTGGATCTGGATTGGTTTTGCCAAAACCACCCTTTCGGGTTTTGGTTTTGGATCTGGATGATTTAAAAAAAACAAACAGCTAAAATCACAGAATTTGGGGGTAATTTTGATCCTATGATATGATTAACCTCAATAACATTAATTTCCACTCATTTCCAGTCTATTCTGAACACCTCACACCTCACGATATTGTTTTTTGGCCAAAAGGTTGCACCGTGGTTGCTGGATGACTAAGCTAAGCGACCCAAGTGGGCAGCACAAACACCTGACCCATCTAGGAGTGGCACTGCAGTGTCAGACGGGACGGCAGATTTAAAAATTAGGCCCCAAACAGCACATCATGCAAAGAAGAAAAAGAGGTGCAATGAGGAAGCTGTATGACTCAGCTAACACCTGGCCCATCTAAGAGTGGCATGCAGTGGCTGAATGTCGAGAGTGGCCTGCAATTTTTCGGGCCAACAACAGCATCTCCTGCATGCCTCTTTCATTTTTCAAAAAATTCTGCACCGCCAAATTAACTGTATGTGCAAAACTGCAAAACATGTGCTGGAATTTGCCCATATGTAATGCACACACAATATTGGTGGCGTTGTCCAATATCACAAATTCCCAGGAGAGTCTAAGTGTGGTAAGCCATTGTGCGATGATGTCCCTCAGTTTCTGTAAGAAGTTGTAAGCGGTGTGCCTCTTACAGAAACCAGTGATAAACAGCGTAGCCTGCCTAGGAACGATTTGGCGTTTGTGAGATGCTGCTACTGGTGCCGCTGCTGTTGTTGCTGCAGGAGGCAATACATCTACCCAGTGGGCTGTCACAGTCATGGACTTATACAGCAGTACCACTGGACTTATACAGCAGTTGCACTGGACTTATTTGGCACTACAGTACCACTGGCTTATACGGCAGTATCACTGGACTTATACGGCAGTATCACTGGACTTATACAGCAGTATCACTGGACTTATACGGCAGTATCACTGGACTTATACGGCAGTACCACTGGACTTATACGGCAGTACCACTGGACTTATACGGCAGTATCACTGGACTTATACGGCAGTATCACTGGACTTATATGGCAGTATCACTGGACTTATACGGCAGTACCACTCAGGGACGTGCGGTGAGCTAAATGGCTCAGGAGGCACTGGCTGACCCCAGAGCTAGATTAACATGCAATATATGAGCCAAGGGGTACATCTGGGCATTATACACAGGTGCAGCATTATAAACTCCTGGAAATCTGGTGAGTTTTGATTAGAGATGTGTGGAAAGGATACACAGGTGAGGCACTGCCTCATCTGCCATAGACTTTTTACTCCAGAGTTTGGGCTATAAAAATTATTAGAATAATGCAAAGAAGATATTTCAAACAAATTATCAGTATTTTTCATATATTTTATTCAGTCAAAACTCTGGTTTAAACGTAAGTGTGACAGGAAAGGCTCTGGACTGTACTTATACGGCAGTACCACTGGACTTATACGGCAGTACCACTGGACTTATACGGCAGTATCACTGGAATTATACGGCAGTACCACTGGAATTATACGGCAATATCACTGGACTAATACGGCAGTACCACTGGACTAATACGGCAGTACCACTGGACTGGACTTATACAGCAGCAACACTGGACTTATAAGGCAGTAATACTGTACTTATACAGCAGTACCCCTAGACTGCCTCACCTCACCGCACGTCACTGGTACCACTGGACCTATACGGCAGTACTACTGGACTTGACTTATACGGCAGCACCACTGGGCTTATACTGCAGTACCACTGGACTTATACGGCAGTACCACTGGACTTATACAGCAGTACCACTGGACTGGACTTATACGGCAGTACCACTGGACTTATACGGCTGCACCACTGGACTGGACTTATACAGCAGTACCACTGGACTTATACGGCAATACCCCTGGACTTATACGTCAGTGCCACTGGACTTATTACAGCACAGGGACACCACCACTGGACTGATGTAGGACAACACAGCACCACTAGACTGGACTTATACAGCAGCACTGGACATATGGCAGCAGAGGACACCACCACTGTGACTGGACTGATGCAGCACAAGACACCACCACTGGACTGATGTAGCACAACACAGCAGCACTGGACATATGGCAGCAGAGGACACCACCACTGTGACTGGACTGATGCAACACAAGACACCACCACTGGACTGATGCAGTCCAAGACATCACTGGAATGACACATAAGACAGAGCAGGTCACCACACCACTTTCCCGCACAGACAGACATTGAGGAGAGAGACACATCCTCTCGCTACACTCTCCAGAACTGGAGTGAATATTGTGGCGATGCGCGGCTCCTTATATGGAATCCAAAACCCGCGAGAATCTGATAGCGGGATGATGACGTTTTGCCTCTTTCTGGTTTCCGAGTCTTGCTGGAAGTCCTGAGCCGGGATCGGATCCGGGCTCGGGGCGTGATGTTCAGGGGGGTTCGGTTCTCAAAGAACCGAATCCGTTCATCTCTAGTTTTAAAATGGTCACTAACAGTCACACAAACCCATTTCAGTTACCTTGCAAGGATTAAGGAGAGAGGAGGCAGAAGAAATGTTTAAAATGTAATGTATTGATTTGGGAAATTGTTGATTTTCTTGAGATCGGTGCAGTTGAGTAACGATTACATATTTCAACTTACTTTAGCAAAAGATATAAGAAATAATTTTATTTTTGCCTGTTATAAAGTTTGCCTATTTCTGCATTTTTTAAAGAAACCTGTTTGCATAATTTTATATTACCGTGTGTCATTTTACACCAGGGCTGGCCAAACCGGTCCTCGAGATCTACCAACAGTTCATGTTTTCCAGGCCTCCTGGAGACCTGTAGAATTGTCAGTTAGGAATAAATGCAGCACATCTTAATTAGTAATGCCTACACCTGTGCACCAGCTAGGAGGTCTGGAAAATGTGACCTGTTGGTAGATCTCGAGGACTGGTTTGGCCAGCCCTGTTTTACACCATATGCATTGTGACATTTTTAGTACTTTACATTTTATTTTAAAATGTTCTGTATTAGTGTTCTTAAGAAAAGTAACATACAAGTAATGGTGTTGCCCTTATTAACCAATCCGATTCTGTCTATCATTTGCTAGAATGCAATAAAGCACAGGTTCTCAAACTCGGTCCTCAGGACCCCACACAGTGCATGTTTTGAAGGTCTCCTCACAGAATCACATGTGAAATATAACTAGCTCCACCTGTGGACCTTTTAAAATGTGTCATTGAGTAATTAATACACCTGTGCACCTGCTGGGTTACCTGCAAAACATGCACTGTGTGGGGTCCTGAGGACCGAGTTTGAGAACCTATGCAGTAGAGAAATGATAGCTAGAATCTGATTGTTTGATTGATTGATTGATTGATTGATTGATAAGGCAACAGCACTGCTTGCCTATTTTAGGAGCTGTAGAAAACCTTCCCCCGATGCGACTTAGATGCTCTGCCATGGGTAGCAATTCCTGTACTCTGATATTATTCCCCAATATTTTGTCAAAGCCACTTAGGATTTAGTATTTTTGTCACAAAGAAATGTGGGGCCCACCTGGGGTTTCCCCTTTACCCCTGTAGGCCAGTCTGATCCTGGTTTTGTTGTTATATTGCAAGACACATCACATAGACTCAGCTGACTGCATATTATCATATATGTGAGAATATTTTTGAATTTTAACTTAGACACATGAATGCTGTCATTTAATTGTAATTAATTATTATTATTATTAGCTTTCAAAGGACTGTATACTGTATATTGAGCTACAGTATTTATACAGTACCCCCTGATGAAGTTATCTCAGCTACAGTAGTGTGCTAAAGCTCTCAGTTTCTGACCTGTACTACTACACGCAGCACAACCTGAATTTTTAAAAGCAAGTTGACAAGTTCAGGATTTACACTAATAGAAAATAATATGCCAGCTCTCTGCTAATCCCTTATTATACATGGTACCAGCTGCATGTCTATATAAATAACCAATATGAATACAAAGACAGTTGTCAGCACTTGTCCTTACTAATGCAGATCTATAAATATCGAGCAAAATGAACAATACCAGCATTGGATAACTGTTCCCTATTACGGTTTCTGATATATTGAGCTGTATGCACAGGAGAACTGCTTTATATTTTCTCACAGATACACAATTTTACAGATATAAGATTGTATGTATCTAAAAATGTTGTAAACTATATAAAATTCCAAATACATAAAGGAACAATTTTTTGTCCATATGAAATTAAAGGCTATGCAGCAAAATCAATTAATATCTTTAGTAACGGAATTACATATCCTCTCAGTAAACACATTGGGGGTCATTCTGAGTTGATCGCTCACTGCCATTTTTCACAGAGCAGTGAACAGGTTTCTACTGCGCATGCTTATGCACTGCAATGCGCAGGCGCGTCGTACGGGTACAAAGTGAATCGTTGCTGGGCAATTGATTTAACGAAGAATCCATTCGCACAGCTGATCGCAAGGAGATTGACAGGAAGAGGGCGTTTATGGGTGTCAACTGACCGTTTTTGGAAAAACGCAGGCGTGTCCAGGCGTTTGCAGGGTGGGTGTCTGACGTCAATTCCGGGACCAAAAAGACTGAAGTGATCGCAAGGGCTGAGTAAGTCCAGAGTTACTCAGAAACTGCAAAAAACGTTTTCGTCCCGCTCGGCTGCACACGCGTTTGCACACTTGCAAAGCGAAAATACACTCCCCCGTGGGCGGCGACTATGTGTTTGCACGGCTGCTAAAAGTAGTTAGCGAGCGATCAGCTCGGAATGACCCCCATTATCCATTTAGTGCTACTTTTTCTTTTAGTCTGCAATAAAATCTGCTTGGTCTGGCTCTTCCATTTTCTTCATAAATCTTTACCATAACTATAAGCCACAACCTGTTGTTATTTACTATTATTGTTTATATATACTAATATTGTTTATTATTGTTTTTTTTATGTTTTTATTACTATTTTTCTATTTTTTTATATACAGTGCATAGCGACATTATAATCCTTAGCGTTGTATACAGTATGTGCTACTGAACATTTATTGGTAATACAATACTATGCGAATTACAGCTACCTGTCCATACTGTACAGCGATATAAATTGCTGGTGTTTTTCTTATAATTTTTTTTTCTTAGTTTTACATTCATGAATATATTTTATTTCCCCTTAGAAACTTTCATGCTCTTTTCAACTCTATTTTGTTTAATTGCAGGGAAGTTGGTTTAAATATCAAAGCACAATGTCAGGCAGTTTGAGAGAATAGCTTTGAAGTTATATTTGCCCTTTTCGTAACATAAGGAAACTCAAGTATAATGTTCAATAGTAAATACTATTCATTTTTTTTAATTTTTTTTATAATACATTCTTCAGAAGAGCTCTGCTGTAGGGATGGGAGAGAACGCTCAACCTGGAAGATATAGATTGTCCTACTTAGCAGAAATTGTAAAAAAAAAAAGTACTGTACACCGTAAAGAAATTTAAGTAGAGTTGCTCATGTTTGATCATAATTTCCAAGGACAAAGTGCTGATATTTAAATGGGTTCTTATATTAAAAAATAAGCATATTACATAATTACAAAGTACAGGTTTTGAAAGACAGGAGTCCAATCAGGGGTCTATTAAGCGAGGAGGGGACCTGTGTGCAGTCCCTGTCCATGCTCCATCCGCTCTAGCTGGCAGCCAGGCAGTGTATAACTGTGAGAGGCTGCACACTAGTAGACTCTAGCACTGTGCTAAAATGGACACGGCATCAATTTTCCTGATGATTTCCCTACTGCGCATGAGCAAAATTCTGGATGAAAGGCCACCCCGTCATTTTCACAGTGATTTTTCAGGGGTACTGTTGCTGATGCGGGACTCCGGAGAGGTGAGTAATAAAGAGATGGGTGCAGTGTGGTATGCCCCCTGAAATGCCTTGATTTAAATCACCACCTTCCCATTACTACCCACCAACACTCCCCAACTGTCATTGCAAGACCATTGCATACGTATTGGCAAAAAATTGCTCCACTGCGTTCGACATGGGCATTGCGAGATATGTAATCCAGCAAAATATATAAGCCAGTGAGATATGTAAGCCAGCGAGATATGTACCCAGCGAGATATGTTACCAGCGAGATGTGTAACCAGCGAGATATGTAACCAGTGAGATATGTAATCAGTGAGATATGTAAGCCAGCGAGAAATGTAGCCAGTGAGATATGTAAGCCAGTGAGATATGTAACCAGTGAGATATCTAACCAGCGAGATACTATATGTAAGCCAGCGAGATATGTACCCAGCAAGATATGTAAGCCAACAAGATATGCAACCAGCATGCTACAGTATGGAAGCCAGTGAGATATGTACCCAGCGAGATATGTAAGCCAACAAGATATGTAAGCCAGCGAGATATGTAACCAGCATGATAAAGTATGTAAGCCAGCGAGATATGTAACTAGTGAGATATGTAAGCCAGCAAGATGTGTAAGACAGCAAGATACGTAAGACAGCGAGATTTGTAACCAGTGAGATGTAAACCAGCAAGCAGTGCCGGCGGAACCCGCTCAGTGAAGGGATGCAGTGCAGGTAGGCGCCAGGCAGGAGAGGCGCTTTCCCTACACTGCACCCCTTCACTGTGTGCTGTTGTTGCCGACTGCCACTGCGCCTTTCACTGTACAAGCAGCGGCAGCCGGCAGCCTGGATCGCGGAACTTCTGTCCCCCCACTCCAGCCCCACCTCCTCCCGTCCTGTGACAGCGTTGTGACACTAGTAAGGGGAGGTGTGGGGCCGGGACCAGCAAACGACGACTTTGGAAGCTGAGAGCTGCAGTCACTGCTGACTGCAGTACCGCCAGGAGCCACTAGATGCCCCCATCCCTATGGATGGAGCCATCTCATCACCTGACCGGACTCAGGATCAGGAACAAAAGAGAGACTGCCCCAGACCAGTACAGAGGAACTAAAGTGAGTTTTCTTTTTATGTGTGATTGTCTGTCTATCTATCTATCTATCTATCTATTATCTATCTATCATCTATCTATTTATCTATCTAATGTTTAAAAGGGGGGCGCTGTCTGCCGTAATGTGTAAAAAGGGGACGCTGTCTGCCGTAATGTGTAAAAAGGGTGACTGGCTGCCGTAATGTGTAAAAAGGGGACACTGACTGCCGTAATGTGTAAAAAGGGGACGTTGTCTGCCGTAATGTGTAAAAAGGGGACGCGGTCTACCTAATGTGTAAAAAGGGGACACTGTCTGACGTAATATGTAGAAATGGGTGCGCTGTCTGCCGTAATGTATAAAAAGGGGGACTGGCTGCCGTAATGTGTAAAAAGAGGGACTGGCTGCCGTAATGTGTAAAAGGGGTTCTACCTGGTGTAGTGGCGCTACTGTGTGGCGTAATTTGAATAATGGAGACTACCGTAATATGAATTGGTATTATTTTGTGGCCACACCCCTTACCCATGAAGCCACACCCCTATATTTTTCTTTTTATGTGTGATTGTCTATCTATCTATCTATCTATTTATCTATCATCTATCTGTGTGTTTGTCTATTATCTATCTATCTGTCTGTCTGCCTATTATCTATCTATCTATCTATCTATCTCATATCTGTGGGGGAGTGTATTTTAGCATAGCAGGGCTGCGATCGCTTGTGCAGCCCTGCTATGCTAAAAAAGTTTAAAGCAAAACAAGACCAGCCCTGCAGCTACTCACCAGTGTGACGGATCCAGCGATGATGTTCCCGGCTGTGACATCAGACATCCGCCCTCCATGCGTAGGACCCACCAGGCCTGGAAAACGATGAGTATCTTCCCCGGAACGCCTCCTGCCTGTCCATCTTCTTGCGATCGCCGATGCGATCACATTTCTCGCTGGTGGCATCGCTTCCCGGCGATGGCGTGCGCAATGCATCTGGTGCGCATGCGCAGTTCCGACCCACTCGCACCGCAGCGAAAAAACTCTGCGTGCGAATGGGTCGGAATGACCCCCAGTGTGCGGTGTAATGTGAACAAGATTGTGCTACTTTCTAGAGTAATTTGAATTGGTACTATTGTGTGGCCACACCCCACCCGCTACTTGCGGCGTGCGACTTCGGTGCGCACTGTCCCTTTATTAAGTATGGGAGGGAGGGTGCAAATTTATAGTTTGCAGGGAGGCGCCGAACACCCTTGCACCGGCCCTGCCAGCAAGATACATTATGTAACCAGTGAGATATGTAAGCCATGATAATTAAGGAGAATACCGCACTGACCATTGATAATCAGCTAACCAGCATTACGGAACCATAAATTTAAATAAATGTAAGGTTAATTTCTCTATATTGTTAACATTGGTGGTGTACCCTGAGTCAGTATTGTACTAGGCAATTAAACATGGAGAAGAAGAAGACTTTTTTGTGGGTGCACTCTTGGAGTTAGAAGAAGACTAAAGTATGAAAAATTAAAACATATTAATTTATTGATTCATTTGTTAAAAATTAAACAGTCGGTGTATCCTAAACACAAATACAAGCAAATAGGCAAAAGTGGTTAAAACATTCCACATAACTGGTCTATCATTGGATAACAATACATATGATAACCCCCAAATTGAGGGACCGGATGTGTGAAATTAGAAGTCAGTAATCGTCATCAACCCAGAATCAATATTACGCGAACCCACGGGTATGCTTCCTTGTCAATATTCAAAGATAGTCTAGAAGATGGCTCGGCATAGGAGTAGAACAATTCATCATAAGGAGGGACCTGAATCAAATGAGCTCTAAAATAGGGTTAACAATGCGGTGGAGGTAACCAAGCATAATACTGCCAGAAAAAGTAGTAAAGGTGGTGAATCTGCTGTCAGCGTTAGGCACAGAGCATGCCAGTCAATCAACCTCTACTATACTCGGTCTTCCCAGGAGGTCACCCATCCAATTACTAACCAAGCCCAACACTGCTTTGCTTCCAAGATTGGAGGAATCGGGTCATTTACAGTGTGGTGTGATAATAGGGGTACCAATACCCTCGTTACTCTGGGATCACTGATGATAGTTCACATAAAACAGAAAAGTGGGGAAATGAACAAGAATAAGAAAAGGTGGAAAAAAAGGGTTAGACGGATATGCTGCCAGCGTTAGGCAAAGGCATGGAGGATGAAACCACCCGTAAGCCTCGGGATCGCTGGTGAAATTCCAGAAAAAGTTAGAGAAAAATGAGGTGTTGGTATTAAGCACAGATAAGTTACCCAAAGCAGTGAATATATCAAGCAAAGTCGATCTAAGACTAGACCTCTGCACCATCAGTTCTGATAATGGTATAGGTCCAAACCATGTAAGTTGATGAATACATCAACAATGCTGATACCAAATGCTGAGAAACCCCATATGTCAAAATAAGACTGTACAAAGCAAAAATTTTTGTACAATGCAAAAGTATTGCTTATCAAAATAATTAATGATACTGTATTAAGCAGACAATTAGGCAATTAAGTGGCAACATTGTTGTCTAGGATCCATGATCCTACCATGCATACTCTACGCTGATAAACTGCTCAGACAGCAGCTAAACTAAATACATGTATTGCCACAATAATGAAATGGCTGATAGTCTGATAATAGCATCTGATTGTAGTGTCGATATAGAAGCTGCAGTAGAAGTCAGTAGGGACAATAGAGTGTATACCGTGTTGCCCCAATCAAATGGAGCAGTCAGCGGTGCCTTGCAGGTAATTCTCCGTGGTCTGCAGTGAAAGATGCTGGGGCTGGCGGCAGCGAGGCAAGCGGAGGAACTATGTGCGGCTAATGCGGCAGGAACCCATGGTCCTGATCAGGGGATGATGGAGCTGATGACAGCGGGGCTGATGGAAGCTGGCAGAAGACGCGTTTCACCCGTGCCAGGGCTTGATCACTTCCTGTTCCACCTCTGTATTGTCCCGGAATCTTTAACCTGTAGGAGCCATTTGGAGACCAATCAGTTTTGGTGGTGTGACAAGGTAGTTGCTAGGTAACCATGCTACGTAGTTCATCCTGGAGATGGTCAAATACTAATGTGGATCATATCGCCATGGCAACTCACTCGGTTACCAATGCTGATGGGAGAAATCTCAATATAGTCGGGAGAACCATACACAATATAAAAAAGAGAAAAAAAACAAAAGAAACACACGTAATTAGTAAAAATAAATAAATCAAGATAAGAAAATTATTTTACTGAATAAAAATTAAACATTAGGATGTCTTATGAATTGTTAACAAGAGCCTATCATAGGAATTAAAATGAGGCTTTCTATAGAAGATCCATACTTTATGGTGAAAAAGACTCAGCTATGGTAAGTAAAGGAATTGAAACAAAAATGTTCTTGATAGGAGCTAAAAGCCATAGGGAGGGGGAATAAATTCTTAATAGTAGCTGAAATGCCATGATGAGGAGGTATTGCTGCATCATAGATATAGTATATAGAAAGGAGGGAAATAAGTATATTCCATAGCAAATGGATATACTAAATGTCAGATTGTAAAATATGGTATAAGAAAAAGAATTAAATACCCAGAGAAATTAATATAAATTATGAAGCTTATGAGAAAAAAAATTATGCATATGTATAAGCTTATGCTGGTAATCAGTGCAGAAAATGCTGATCCCTGTGTAAACTTACATGTGACCATATCTCTAAATGCACACATATGTATGTGTGTGTGTGTGCGTGCGTGCGTGTGTGTGTGTGTGTGTGTGTGTGTGTGTATGCTATTGTTTTATGCTGATTGATAGATACATAATCGAATGTGTTAAAGGTGATACAAATATCTGCAGAAACAGATAAATCATGACCATAAGGCTATTGGCAAATTGAATATAAAAGATGCATGCTGGGTGATGAGTGGTGAATTAAGGGAGTGTGGTGAAAATGACCTATCATGGTAAATGTATGCAATGGGATGAAGAAAATGGGGAAAGATAGATGTGTGCCAGACTGGGGTCTGCCCAGGTGGGGGTGACTGAATGTATTACATGGTATAAGATGTGTGAGATGTATTATAAAGGTGGTACACCCAGGAGGAATTATATGAAAGAGGTATGTGGTGTGAACAGTGATAAAAAAATCTATTTTTGGATGTGACCAAATGACACTGCAAATGTGTGAAAAAACTTGATGTTAATAGTGTATGATATAGAGAAAATTGGAAATTGTGATGTGTGGAAGGGGAAAATAAATGGACGTGGGAACCACAGAAAAATATGTTGTTGATATGGGAGGAGTGCTGGAGTGAGGTGTGATGTGACCTAAGGGGGTAGTGTAGATGGACACTGACACGCAAGAGATGATAATAGAGGGGTATCTAAAGATTGAAATAATTGATGTATTCATTGAGACTGGCTGGTTTTAGACCTCCCAAAAGGAAGGTACATTCACTTCCTTTCTTGATTAGCTCCTTGCTAAGATCACCTCCTTTGATTCCTAGATAGATTCTGTCTAATCCAAAGACTTTCATTTCATTAGGAGTGTCTTGGTGTTTGGCATAATAATGTCGTGCCACTGATGTTTGTTTTTTAGCTTTAGATAAATCAGACAAGGCAATGCGAATTGTGCCCATAAGCTCCAAAATTTGTGTTTTAAACTTCCTGGTGGTCATTCCCATGTATCGCAGGTTACAATGCACTACTCCTTGTATCTCACAGTTGAAGAAATGCTTGATGGCAACATTCTGTCCCATTCTGTCTTTGACTGAATTGGTTTTCAAAATCTGTGGGCAGGCCTTGCAACGGCCATACAGAAAAGAGCCAGTTACAGTGATGGTTCTGATGGGCTCTCGAGTAAAATTACTTTGCACTAACTGATCCTTTAAGTTCTTAGATCTTCGCCAACTCATCTGGAGTTTAGAGTCAAGCAGAAGAGACAAATCTGTGTCTAGGTGTAAAATTGGCATGTGTTTAATCCCTTAGGGATGGCCATTCAGGACAGAAAGTCCTTTTTTGTCCTTGGTTTATCCTGGAAAATGAGGGATTACCTCTTCATCTGGAGGACTGTGTATTGTGCCCGTTTAAGTGAGCAATTACTATATCTGCGTGCTGCTAAGCGTTTGGTCAATTTTTGGCTCTTTCGTTTGAAGGTGTTATCTTCTGAGCAGTTGCGCCTGAGTCGAAGGATTTACCCTTTGGGTATGTTTTCTATTGTAAGTGGGAAATGGGAGCTAGTCTGTAAGAGAATGTTGTTGGTAGCCATTTCCTTATGAAAGAGGTCCGTAGCCAGTGTCCCATTTGTGGTCTTGTAAATACTTAGATCCAAAAATGATACTTTCTCCTTGCTGATGGTGTGTGTAAGTAGAATATTATAATTGTTGATGTTGAGTCTGTGAATGAAATCAAGTAGGAGTTTTTCTTCACCATACCAAATAATGAAGATGTCATCAATGTAACGCAGCCAACTCAAAATATGTTGGATATATTCTTGATTATCTTCACTGATCACAGTTATTTGTTGCCACCAGCCAAGAAATAAATTAGCATAGGTGGGTGCGCAGTCTGCACCTATAGCAGTTCCCCTAATTTGTAGGAAGAACTGATCGTCAAAGGTAAAAAAAAATTATTGAGCACAAAACTCAAGACCTCACATAAGAATTCATTGAATTCATTTTTCTCTGTCATTTCCAGGAAGAATCTAGTAGCTTCTATGCCCTGTTGGTGGTCAATGCTCGTATAGAGAGCTTCTACATCCAGGGTGACCAGAATACACCCTCCAGGTTAATATTGTGAATTTTATGTAACAGATCTGATGTATCATTTAAATATGATGGTAGAGAGAGAGAGCACAATATCTCTTAGATGTAAATCTAAGAATCTGCTAGGTTGCTCCACGAGGCCCCTATTGCCTGAGACGATCGGTCTACCAGGTGGGTTTTTTTTAAATTGTTAACCCTATTTTAGGGCTCATTTGATTCAGGTCCCTCCATATGCTGAATTGTTTTGCTCCTATGCCGAGCCATCTTCTAGACCCTCTTTTTATATTGACAAGGAAGCATACCCATGGGTTCGCATAATATTTATTCAGGGTTGATGACGATTACTGACTTCTAATTTCACACATCCGGTCCCACAATTTTGGGGTTATCATATGTATTGTTATCCAATGAGAGACCAGTTATGTGGAATTTTTTAACCACTTTTGCCAATAAGCTTGTATTTGTGTTTAGGATACACTGACTGTTTACATTTTAACAAATGAATCAATAAATTAATATGTTTGAATTTTTCATACTTTAGTCTACTTCTGACTAACTCCATGAGTGCACCCACAAAAGAGTCTTCTTCTCCATGTGTAATTGCCTAGATATGTAAGCCAGCAAAATATGTAAACAGCGAGATATGTAACTAGCAAGATATGTAAACCAGCAAGATGTGTAAGCCAGCAAGATATGTAACCAACAAGATATGTAATCCAGCGAGATATGTAACCAGTGAGATATGTAAGACAGCGAGATATGTAAGACAGCGAGATAGGTAACCAGCAAGATATGTAAGCCAGCAAGATATGTAAGCCAGCAAGATATGTAAAACTTTACAATTATGTAACTTACCACCATTATTCTACACATTCCTTTTGTCAACTCTGTGCATAGCTGTAGTGGTTTCATTTATTACCTCATAAATTATATTAGAAAGGTCATTGATTATGTTTGTATACTATGTGTTTGGAATATCATTCCAAAAGCTAGTGGTGTATTTCCTATTATGTTTCTTTTATTTTACTAAATGCTAAACAGCACCACCTACTGGAGGAGATGTATCAAACCAAGTGGAGTCATGGCCCATAGAAACCAATCAGCTCCTTGCTACCATTTTATGGAAATGCCTAGATAAATGCTATCTAGAAGCTGATAGATTGCAATGGAAAATGTGTCAACTTGTTATCTTTAGTAGATTTCACATATCTCCTACCGTTATATGCAGTAGCACTAGCCACCTCAGGAGTTAGGAGATCTGCAGCTCTGCCACAAATATAGAAAAATGGGGAAGGGTGAGATCTGTACCCAGGTATTTTAAATGGTGTGCACCAATATGAGTCCAGGCACCTTAAGTGTGGTGGAAACAGTCCAGTTATAATACAGCTTGGAAGTTGAGTTCTTGATCAGGGAACCTGCAGATGCTCCTTTTCCTCCTATCTTTAGTGGGCAGCTGGTGTGTGTCCACACAGACTTCATGTAGCACCTTTTCCACACTTTGCAGCCAGCAATACTTGGTGTGGACATCTGTCTTTCCATTCTGTGATAACTTTAATCAAGGCCTCATTACCAGAATGTAGCTTGTGCCTTCAAGCCTCATGGCTGGTTAGGTTGAACCTGTCTGGAGTGATGTTGTGTGTGTCGGTCTCTGTCAGCATCCTGGTAAGTAGTCATCCATTGCTATTAGAGATGAGTTGCTCTTTCATCTTGCAGTTGGCAAGTTCATGTGTAGACAGTCCAGTAACTCCGGAAGGTGCGTATCTCACAGAGCCAGCCATAGGCATAGGCAAACTAGGTAATTGCCTAGGGCATTTGATATGTCTAGGGGCATCAGCAGCTTCTGCTGATTAAAATGATATGCGGCATGCCTATATTCTGTGTGTAGCATTTCGTATGCAGATACAGTCACAGTCTCACACAGTATATAGGCATGATGCATATCAATTTAATCAGCAGAAGCTGCTTGTGCATCCTAACCACATAGCAATGCAAATAAGATGCATTTTCATGTAAAAAAGTGCCAGACGTTAGCGTTGAGGCAAGATTTCTGAGGACACATCTGTATCCAAGCAGAGGCAGAGGTCACAGTGTTAGTGGCAGTGTGAGTGCTGTGTGCATGTGAGTGGGTTGGTTGTGCAGTAGTGTTCTGAATATGTGTAAGGAGTATTATGTGTGTCATGTAAAAATGCATTACTAATGTGCAACATATGTGTAAGGGCACTATGTGTGTCATTATGTGTATAAGGCATTAATAATGTGCGGCATATGTGTAACAAGTTACTACTGTATGTGTGTCATTATGTGTATAGGGGCACTAATAATGTGCAGCAAATGTGTAGGGGGCACTATGTGTGTCATTATGTGTATAAGGGCATTAATAATGTGCAGCATAGGTGTAAGGGACATTATATGTAAAAGGGCATTAATAAAGGTTGTCATAATGTGTAAGGTGCATTATGTTTATAAGGACATTAATAATGTGTCTCATATGTGTAAGGGGCATTACTGTGTGACATTATGTGTATAAGGTGCTCTACTATGTGGCGTTGTGTATAGAAAGGGCACTACTGTGTCATCTAATGTGAATAAAGAGCAATATGGTGTGGTGTAATGTGAATAAGGAGCAATTCAGTGTGATGTAATGTGAATAAGGGGTTCTACTGTGAGGAGTAACATTTATAAGGTAAAGTGATACTACTGTAGGATGTAATATGAATTATGGACACTATCACATGATCAAATGGGAATAAAGTTGCAGTACTGTGTGGCGTAATTGGAATTGGAGTTACTATTGTGTGGCCATGCCCCTTGCCAGCAAAAACACACCCCTTTTTGGGCTGTGCGCCAAATGTGAGAACTGTTCATATTTTAAATATAGGGGGTACAAACACCAAAATAAGGACTGTTATGGATGAGGGGTGATGGTGCTGGGAAAGAGGTGCAAGGTCAGAGGCGGAACCAGCAGTGGTGCTAGGGGGCACCAGCCAAAATCTTGCCTAGGGCATCATATTGGTTAGGGCCGGCTCTGGTATCTCATGACCAATAGTGCTAACGTTAAGCATCAGAATTCTTCAAATTATTTACACCAGGCGTCCTAATATAAAAACATTACACAATCCCCACTTTACTCATGACCTGAAATCCACAGTATAAAGTGCATGATTCAGCCGCTGAAGGCTTAGAAACTAGCTCCAGTAGTTTACTTTCTATTTCATGTACATACTGTATTTCTTAAAGATTAAAATATACTGTATATAATATATATATATATATATATATATATATACGGTATAATATTATTTAAAAAAATCTATATACAGGTTGAGTATCCCATATCCAAATATTCCGAAATACGGAATATTCCGAAATACGGACTTTTTTGAGTGAGAGTGAGATAGTGAAACCTTTGTTTTTTGATGGCTCAATGTACACAAAATTTGTTTAATACTCAAAGTTATTAAAAATATTGTATTAAATGACCTTCAGGCTGTGTGCAAAAGGTGTATATGAAACATAAATTAATTGTGTGAATGTAGATACACTTTGTTTAATGCACAAAGTTATAAAAAATATTGGCTAAAATTACCTTCTGGCTGTGTGTATAAGGTGTATTTGTAACATAAATGCATCCTGTGCTTAGATTTAGGTCCCATCACCATGATATCTCATTATGGTATGCAAGTATTCCAAAATACGGAAAAATCCCATATCCAAAATACCTCTGGTCCCAAGCATTTTGGATAAGGGATACTCAACCTGTATCTATATATATCTATATATTTATCTCTCTTTATATACTGTATAATATTGTAAAAAATCTATCTATCTATCTATCTATCTATCTATCTATCTATCTATCTATCTATCTATCTATCTATCTATCTGTTTCTCCTTATATCCTATATAATATTGTAAACAAATATCAAATCTATCTATCTATCTATCTATCTATCTATCTATCTATCTATCTATCTATCTATCTGTATCTAATAGATAGATAGATAGATAGATAGATAGATAGATAAATTAGATTTTTTTTTTAACAATATTATATAGTATATAAGGAGAAACAGATAGATAGATAGATAGATACTATCTATCTATCTATCTATCTATCTATCTATCTATCTATCTATCTATCTATCTGTTTCTCCTTACACAGTATTCTATATAATTTTGTAAAAAAATATCTATCTATCTATCTATCTATCTATCTATCTATCTATCTATCTATCTATCTATCTATCTCAGGGAAATGTATTCTCTACATTGGGTTTGCTACAATGTACCATATACTGTACTATAGGTGTAGTGTGTGGGAAAATAAAGTAGATCCCATCTATTCCCATTATTCTCTTTACAAACACTTACAAGGGGAGTACCACAGAGGGTTCACTGTCCTGAATATTTTATAGCGCCATGGAATATGCAGGCACTACTGTATATAAACGTTAATAAATGTAAAATAAATTTTGGCTTCTAGATGATTTCCTGCTCGGTTAACACATCACACATTCTGTTCTGTCACAGCGGCGTACAGCGTTACATTACAGTGTATGTAACCTACAAACAAAACTATAACTGATGTCTTTCATATTAGTAGAATTAATACTTTTTACAAAGCCAGTCACAGACTGTAGAATTCTTCCCTGCTGATTATAGTAATTATCAAACATGATAATGGAAACCACAACTCCTACTGGGAGAAATGCCGCTTCCACCCCATATGACTGACGTTATTGAGGTTCCATTGTGTTGCCTTAAAGCTTTAAATCTTTAACATTGATTCAGCTAACAGGATGCAGGATACCTTCCATTAGCTAAACTGAATTGCAAATATTGGTTTGTTGCCACTCCGTTCAGTAGGAGAGAGAGGTTAAAACATGTTGTGACATGGATCACTGCTTCACTGCCTGATTTATTGGGAACAGCAGGTGGCTAACAACCAAATTCTCAAATGGTGTCTGTGAGCAGGTTGCCGAGACACACTCTCATATGCAAAAAATAAAACCACAATTGCAAATAATTATACAGTATATGAGGATACATGGAATGGAAGACACATGCATATTAGTTTTATTTTCAAGTGTTCATGATTTTTTATAGGCAACAATCACACATTGTAAATTGAAATTCTCACAATATGAAACACTAACACACTTGTGTTGATAGATAGACGGGACACTAGACAAAACTTGCCTTGGACACCAAATTAGTCAGGGCTGGCTCTTTGTGCGTGTGCACGTGTGTGTGTGTGTGTGTGTGTGTGTGTGTGTGTGTGTATATATATATATATATACAGTGTATATATATATATATATATACATATATATATACAGACACTCACTTTTGCAAAAGAAAAGAAAAAAAGACCAGCACTCACGTTTTGATGATGAAAATAAAAAAGGGGTTTATTCCTTATAGAAGAAACATCTGGACATGATCCTAGTACTACAGCCTAACGGCCGTTTCAACTGTCCGTGGTTTTCGTTAGGGGCATATATATACATATATATATATATATATATATAAACAGAGGTTAAAGTGAGCCGGACCGGGGTGGGACTACATTCTGTCAGTTCCAATTGGAGATGGAACGCAGTTCTGCCTCCTCCGGCTCACCTAGCCCAGAATGTGAGCCCGGAGCTGCATGGGGATGCCGGGCGCCCACTGAGATTGTGTTACCAGCTGACGCCAGCACCTTCCCCTCAGCGGCAGCCGGAGCTCCCTGCTGAGCTCCGGCTTCCGCAGTGTGCGGCTGTTCGGCGTTATGGGAGAGACGTCATGATGTTTCTCTCATAGATCCGAGGAGCGGGCGGAAGCAGGAGCGGGGCTGGTGAGTATTGTGTGTGTGTGTTTTTTTTTTGTGTGTGTGAAGCGGCGCTACTTGGGAGCGGCTTCTACTGTTGGCAGATGTACTGGGGGCATAACTATTGGGGGAATCTCCACTAGGGACAGCTTCTGCTGGGAGAATAACTACAGGGGGCATCTGTACTGGGGGCATCTTCTACTGGGGGCATAACTACTGAGGGCATCTGTCCTGGGGGCAGCTTCTACGGGGGGCATAACTACAGGGGGCATCTGTACTGGGGGCATAACTACAAGGGGCAGCTTCTACTGAGGGCAGCTTCTACTGGGGGCATCTGTACTGGGGCATAACTAAAGAGGGCATCTGTACTGGGGACATCTGTACTGGGGGCATAACTACAGGTGGCAGCTCTACTGGCGGCAGCTCTACTTGTGGCAGCTCTACTAGCGGCAGCTCTACTGGGGGCAGCTCTTCTGGGGGCATCTGTACTGAGGGCATAACTACAGGGGGCAGCTCTACTGGGGGCATCTGTATTGGGGGCATAGCTACAGGGGGCAGCTCTACTGGCGGCAGCTCTACTGGGGACATCTGTACTACCGGCATAAATACAGGGGGCAGCTCTACATAATTAAAATTGTGGATACAATTGGGTGACCACGCCCCTTTCTTTTTTGAGACCACACCCCTTTTTTATGTCACGTGCAATCCCTTTCAGAGCGGGGGGGGGGGGGGGGGGGTGAGTTCCACCACCTCTCAGGACCACTGTAAATACTGTGTGTGTGTATATATATATATATATATATATTTATGTCCTGAATAATAAAAGGCTAAGCTGCTCCTCTTCTCTGTTATGTGCGCCAGTGGCCACTAGAGGCTGCCACATAGACCAAATGAAAGTGATCATGCTGGGAGATGTTACAGCCTGCTACTAATTTATTAACAGCATTGATCTGACTGTTGCACACTTGCTGAATATGGAGAGAGAGTGAGTGAGGGTAGAGGTATGTTTTTGGTGTGGGAGTTGTAACAACTTTTCAGATTCAAAATTGACTGGATTTTCTATCCTTTTGTTTGATTTCAACTTACAGTTAAATGTATCTATATATTTATAAAAGGCTAATGCTGCTCCTCACCTCTGTAGTGCTGCCAGTGGCAACAAGAGGGCATCCGATGGAGCGTCGTTTGAGACAAGGACATGCATACACCCCTCCCCCCATGTACACTGCACCCCCCACCATATACTGCCCATATATACACATTGCACCCCCATACCCCTCCACATAGTGCACCCTATATACAGGGAACCCTCTTCCTCCATATACTGCTCCCGCCATATACCACATACCCTGCACCCCCTCCTCCATATCTTATGCTGCAACCCCAGGCTGCTTACCGTCCTGGCAATTGGCAACAAGTAGCAGCAGTAACCAGACAATGGATGCAGAAACCACCAGATGGTCCTGCAGTGCTCAGAGTGGAGGCACCAGGGACACTTACCAGTGGGGTAAGAAGGTGAATCAGTCTGGTAGGGGTGAGTCCCTGTGTGGGGTGAGCAGTGCAGTAATCGGGAGGAGGAGGGGTCAGTGCCAGGGCTTCAGATGATGCGGTTCAGATGATGTGGGTGAGGAGGAGGCAAATAACTGGCTCAGCTGCTTATATACTGTGCGCTGGCAGAGGGGCGGGGTCCTGTGCTTGCTCTCCCACACCCCACACAGGCCATGCACAGACCCTCTGGCCAGCTGCTTGTGGCTACTGGTGTCCTATATCCCCAGACTGGCTGGGTGCTGTGCGGGAACTGGTGAGCTTACACATGCAGTACTGGTGTATATAGAGCAACATAATTATAGTCTGCCCACTACAGATATATATATATATATATATATATATATAAAACAAATGTTATGCTCCGGCACTGGGCACTGCCCCGGCAATGGGGCTGGCTTGCTCAGGTGCCCTCCTCCAGGTACAAGAACCATATGGATACAACATGGAAAGATGAGGTGGCACTCAGAGTCTTGAAACAACTAAAACTTGTAATAGTGCATATCAACGTTTCGGGGTCTCCCCCTTCGTCAGGATTAGTGCTTTACAATAAACAATGTGCTTAAATAGAACTTACCCCCCATAGGAACATCCCCTCCAGCGTGTGCCGCTGGCCGCGCCATCCCGGCGTCCAGCCCGTCATCTCAGGCGTCTCAGCGGAAGTGACGCGCCGGCACCTGGAGGCGTGTCCATGGCCACGCTGCCTGGCAACAGAGGAGCATGTAAACAAACTTAGTAATACAGTGTCGTGGACCTTGCCAGTCAGTGTGACTATTCAATGTTACAAAGTGACTCAGTATCATAAAAACAATATCTGACTTAAAGTGCTCTCATTACTTGATGCCAGGTCAATAATCAAAATGTGCACATAAAAAAAGCTTTTTTGACATAATATAAACAAAATGTGAAAAAAATACTAAATAATAAATAGATGAACCAACCTAATGGCTACACCACGAAACATTGTTAACCCACTATATATTCACGAAGAATCACATAGCAATACACAACTGTCACTGATACCTAGAGCTTGATGTTAAGATTATAGCAGCTTTCCTGTTTTTTTTCTGTTATTTACTGTTTTATTCTATATTACTGTCCTACCTTAAATTAATATCCCTTATCTAGACTGGCGCCCTCACAATGCCCATAGAATGCCCACACCCTATAATTTGCAAATCTTCAGGGATATCACGTCACTAGGCCATTTAAGGGAATCTCAACCTCCATTAAATAAAATTGATAAGACCTAGATTGTCATTTAGACCTACAGGTCTAAGGGTGTTTAGTCTATGAATCCACATAGACTCTAATTGTAAGAGTTAATGGCGATAGAGGTAAAAAACTCTTACAATTAGAGTCTATGTGGATTCATAGACTAAACACCCTTAGACCTGTAGGTCTAAATGACAATCTAGGTCTTATCAATTTTATTTAATGGAGGTTGAGATTCCCCTAAATGGCCTAGTGACGAGATATCCGTTCCACAATCCCTGAAGATTTGCAAATTATAGGGTTTGGGCATTCTATGGGCATTGTGAGGGCGCCAGTCTAGATAAGGGATATTAATTTAAGGTAGGACAGTAATATAGAATAAAACAGTAAATAACAGAAAAAAACAGGAAAGCTGCTATAATCTTAACATCAAGCTCTAGGTATCAGTGACAGTTGTGTATTGCTATGTGATTCTTCGTGAATATATAGTGGGTTAACAATGTTTCGTGGTGTAGCCATTAGGTTGTGAATGAAATGAAGTTATGTGTTTATATTGATTGCCGTAACAAGTGGGCATTGCTTTTGCAGTAGGTTGTTTTGAGGGTTGTCCTTGTGTCACCTCCTATTATTTCTATTAGACCTGTCAGTCCTTCCTGCTTCTTGCACCCTGCACTTTCTAGCCAGCACTTTCAGGGAACCCTGTTCTGCTGAGCTTCAGCACTATTCCTTTTACTTTTTTAAACACATCACTTCATTTCATTCACTCCTGTTTTGATATACAGCGTCCTTGCAATTCCCCTCACTATCAGCATGCCATTTACTAGTCAAGCTGCTGAGACCACCCGCCCCACGTTTTGCCGCGCTCCGGGGCCGTTGCTATGCATGACACAGGGTTTGTTTAGCTTAGTCACCAGTGTCATGGAGTGGGAGGAGACAGCAGGGGATGCATTAGGCATGCCTGGGCTTGTCTCAGCACACGTCCTGATGCTGCTGGGTTGATTGTGGAGCCATTTGAGGCTTATATTTCATGTTCTGACAACAGTGCTGTTAGCCCCTGAGGAAGACCAGTCAGTTGAAACAGCTGTCGGGCTGTGTTTGCTGTATTTGCTGTACTTCACCATGCCGTTTGGTTAAGGAATAAATCCTGCTTTTCTTTCATCTACACGTGAGTGCTGGCTTTCTACTTTTTCTGCATCGCTGGAGAAGTGTTTTATATATATATATATATATATATTTAAGGCTAACCCTATGCCCTCGGCATGCTAGAGCCCCAGTTCGCAGCAGCAAGGCTTCCAGAAACCCAGCAGCTTCTGTGTGAGTAGCGACAGCTCCCCCCCCCCCCCCCACACACCTATAATCTGGACCTGGTGTCCATCATTTTGATGAGCTTTTAACTAGTATACAGAGTCTCTCTCCAACCCCAGCCCACACAGTGTCCCTCTCCCTCCAGCCCCATGTGCATTGGATGTCTATGAGGTTTTGTCGGTGCGACTTGCAGCTGAATTCTATAAATCATCCAAATTTCAGTTTTTATTTTTTTTAATGGGATGTTTTGTGTCGCATGTGGAAATGTTTATCACACTTTTCATCAACAATAACTGGCAGGAAATTTCAGGTGAGATTATACCTTGGACGCTTTGCTTTCTCCTGGCACAGTCTTCAGCAACAAATTCAAAATTACTACCGAAAGGAAAGCAGCACAGATTATTCTAAACCTAAGTGTATTTAATGGTGTGAAATAGCACAATATTTCCCTTCCATTTTTAAGGAGCCACGATGAATGCACTCGGATCAGACGTCTGGAAGTTCTAAATGATATTTGTAGCAGCCTGGGTTATTGTGCTTGTCAGTCAGCCGTTCTCTGCACAGTAATGGAACTCAGTGCACTTTCGGCTACAAAGTGGAATGAGCACACTGCAGCTTCTCCGGGATACACTTATAGCACAGACTCTCATAGGTCCTTCTGACCACACCCACAGTGGGCAAAACTTTGTGGGGGAGGTGGATTGAAAAGAGTGGAGATGTGAGCCAGTGGAGAAGTTGTCCATGGCAACCAATCAGCTGTATAATTTTATAGTATGCAAATTATACATATTACTTCAGTGCTGATTGGTTGCCATCGAGAAATTCTTCACTGGCTCACCTCTCCACACTATTCACTGCTTAGTACATCTCCACCTGTGTTAGATATGAAATGGGTGGGGCTTAATACTAAGGGCAGGATGTATTAAGATACATTCCACTAAAAAAGAAAGGCACCTGTGATAGAACCTGTATTGAGATGCTATTTGCTGCTCTCAGAATAGGGTATTAGCGTTCCTATATAAAGTGAACAAGCAAAAAAGGAAAAAGAAAGCGCAAATAGACTTGAATTATTCCATATTTATTATATCTAAAATTGCACATACACCAAAATTTAATTTAAACTATACCAATTGGCAACTGGATTTAAAACAACTTAGCACTTTAAAAATATATTTCATAGCATAGGATCCCTAACACTCGAATATCCTTATGGTTCCACTCAAGTAATACCCTACTGATTACCAGATAGTTTTCACAGGTGTCCTTTAGTGAAATCAGTGTAGAAAGAGTCCAAGAATGGTGAAAGACCCTTATTTATATCCACCAGTCACGTCCTGTGTGATAATACATGTATTTATACCGTAATCATGGTTATTGTTTCTTTTAAGAAAGAATTGAAACAGTTAATGTAGCAAATATACTGATACTTCAGGTAGCTAAAAGTCAGTTTGTAAAGCAGGCTTTATCTCATATTGCAGCCTCTCTAGAGCGTCTCCGTCTGCCGCTCTCTACCTTAATCACTTGTTGTGTTCAGAGCGGTTAGGCTTACCGCTTCCCTGAGAGTTTTGATCCACAGCGCCGGGATTGTGCACACCGCCTGGCGTGTCCAAGGTGATTGTAGCTGCGGCGCCTGTGTTCACCTCTCAGTGCCCGACTGGACCGCTGGCTCCAGGCGCGTGATCGGCAGCCACGGTCCCTACTTTGCAAAGGGACCAATGCAGGTGGCTCCAGACCCAGGACCGGACTGTCCAATAAGGTGAATGATACTGAAATCGGTGGCAACCAAATCCGTGAAGAGTGTTTGGATCCTAAAAACACCCTGACGCGTTTCTCGACCGTTATAAGCTGGTCGTTTCTTCAGAGGGAAGGAGATACATTGCTGCCCCTCGCCACCTACCGCAGCGATGTTGATCGCATATGTACTAACATATGCAGTCAATATCGCAATGCGGTGACGGAGGCCCCCCGCAATACCTGTGAGGTGGTCTGTGGGGGGTCTCCGTCACCTCCCAGGGGTCTCCACACTTCTTTCACACCGGGAAGCAGCAGCAGGCTGCCCCCGGCGTCTCCTCCTACCCCCTGCAGCCGGAACGACCTCCGGCTGCGATGCTAAGGGGAGCTGGAGATTACCTTCCGGTAGCAGGGCTGCATGGAGGAAGGTATGCTGAGGGGAAGGGGGGTCGGCGTCTGCGGCAGAGGCTGCGGGTTGCGGCGGTCGGCGATAAGAAGCCCATAGGCTTCTATAGGGTATCGCCATCCAAAGATGGCAATACCCTGGTCAGCGAAATACCGGCTGTAGGGTCTTAGTACATTTGAAAATGCAGTAAAACCCCCGTTTTCAGGGGTTTTACCGCATTTTTCCTTTAGTACATCTCGCCTTAAGGTAGTATGGTATATGTGATGTATTTTCTCTCTAATTCTTGGTATGGGCATTGCTGCTCTTGATCTCATTGTTTTCCTCAAGGAGTATATTTACTAAATAATTCATCTTGATAATTATAATTTCTTATACGTAGTACAGGGCTCGCAACAGTTAAGTGATGGCTCTGATGACTGCACATGTGTAAGTGCCATTAGGATTCTCATGGAATATTTGGGCTACAATGACTAATGCCATCTGAAGGTGTGTTACCTACCAGCCAAGATTGGTAAATTTGGCATTTTAGCGGCCTCATATAAACCTATGAGGCCTATTTTTGCAGTCAAAAATGGGTATGTAATGGGCCTGAGTCAGATGATGTTGTTCTTGCTGCTGCTGTTTTTTGCCATACGCAATTGCGACTATATGCTAATATGGGCAGAAGCTAACCTGAGCATAGGTACGTCCACTGCTGTCGCATCATTTCCGTCCAACGGCGTATAATTGCTGATACATTGGTACCATCATCGCAAATCAGAACAGGTCGCTAAGTCTAAGTGCCTCTGTAGATGCGCAGGCTGAGCTGCTCTCCCAGGACGCTGAGGACTTACCAGTAGCGAGTACGATCGCAATTTATTAATGCTCAGAAAACGTTGTATGAACGCCCATGAGACACCTGCATTTACTCCACCACTCCCCATTACCACCCGCAAACGCTGTTTTCCTGTCACTCATTTTACAACTAATTCCACAGTGCCACCGCAGGTGCAATCCACTCACTGCGCGTGCGCACTGCCGATCAGACACATGAGAAAACATTGGCTGATTTTATACAATAGCAGCAACCGCATCTGAATCAGGCACAATATATTTAGTTTAAAATGTATGTTTATGGGGGATATCTTGTAAATATTTTATAATAAATACGCCCCCAAATTCTTTATTTCTTGTTGCTGTTATTATAATTATTATTAATAGTTACCAGTCCGTCAAAATGACGGAACAACATAATAGTACTGTCAGCGACGGCGGCTGTACACGCCCAAACAGAGCAACACTTGAATTGCTCCATCGGGCACTATATGAATTCCCCCCATAGAGGTGAGGAGTTGCGTTAGCCTTTTATTATATAGGATTATTATTATTATTACTATTATTATTATCTAGGGTGCCAAAAGGGTCACTTGTGCCTCATAGAGGGCATATACAGATATAGGTGGTCATTCCGAGTTGTTCGCTCGTTGCCGATTTTCGCTATGCTGCGATTTGTTGCTAAATGCGCATGCGCATGGTATGCAGAGCGTATGCGCTAAGTTATTTAACACAAAACTTAGCAGATTTGCTGGTGTTCGTGCGACGCTTTTCAGTCGCACTGCTGATCGGTGAATGATTGACAGGAAAGGGGCGCTTCTGGGTGGTAACTGAGCATTTTCCGGGAGTGTGCTAAAAAACGCAGGCGTGTCAGGGAAAAACGCAGCAGTGTCTGGAGAAACGGGGGAGTCGCTGGCCGAACGCAGGGCGTGTTCGCGATGTCAAACCAGGAACTAAACGGACTGAGCTGATCGCAATCTAGGAGTAGGTCTGGAGCTACTTGGAAACTGCAAGGAATTATTTAGTAGCAATTCTGCTAATCTTTCATTCGCTGTTCTGCTAAGCTAAGATACACTCCCAGAGGGCGGCGGACTAGCATTTGAAATGCTGCTAAAAGCAGCTAGCGAGCGAACAACTCGTAATGACCACCATAGTGAAAAGAAATAAGATATAAAATGCATTACCTCTCGCAGTCCCGCCGCTTCCATTTGAAAAATATTTCCGGGATCAGACCTTTTCTCATTCTGGATGCTACAGACCTTCATCTACTCACTGGTCTCCACCTACCGTAATCTCCTCCTGTCTGGCCTCCCTGACAAATGCCTCTCTACACTCTAATCTTTCCTCAATGCTGCTGTCTTGCTCATCTTCATCTCAAAATTTACTGCCACCCCTCTGTTACTATCCCTACACTGGATCCTATTCCCCTTCCAAATCCAATTCAAGCTTCTCACACTCACTGACAAAGCCCTCACCCACTCCTCTCCCAGTTACATCTCTGACCATATCTCCCTCTACCCATCCTCTACGCTCCACAAATACATGCCGCCTCTCCTGCCAACTGATCACTTTCTCCCATTCCAGCCAGACTCTCCACCTCTCTACAGTACTTTAAATGGGCTCTCACGGCCCACTTCTTCATCAAACCCGTCCATCTCTCATCCTAACCCTCTGTTCCATGCTCACTTCTACGCCCTACTTCTACTTCATCTGTGTCGCCCCTGTTGGTCTGTCCCTCGCCTTCAGAATGTAGGTTCTCATGAGCAGGGCCCTCTACCCTCATGTGCTTTCCCCTCTCTTAGACTATGTTCTCCACCATACTCCCTACATTGGCACCTAACCCTCGGTTTCTGACACCCTGATGCTTATTTCAGTGTCATATCCGAGGATGCACTTTAAGTCATTCTTGTTTTGCTCATTTGTTTATGTACTTTGTTAGGCACTGTGGCACCTTATAAATAAGTAATAATAAAAACAACAACCATTTATGCATTTACAGTTGTAATAGCAACAAAGTCAACACTGACTGAAACCTGTACCCTAGTTGATGGGTGCGGCAGACTGTTTTGGCATCACAGTATGCATGGATAAAGAGATAGCGGGAAAGGAAGAGTACATGAGGAAGATGGTTCTGCTATTGAGAGCTTACAATCTATAGAGAGCTGTAGACAGATGTGGACGATGCAGAGAAGTGGGTCAGTGTGGTAGGACAGAAAGGGGTGGCTCAGGAAGAGATCGGATAGGAATTGGTAAAGAAATAGTTGTCGTTGCTTGTTCAACCATATGTTGTTTACCATATGGTACCAGCTGCGTGGCAGTGTTAATGCCATATTTGTATACAAAGCAGAAATACTTTTGTTATCAGCTGTAACAATAATATATTGCAAATGTATACTGCATATCTGGGTGTTGTGAGTCAATGCAGAGAAAATATGCCCGCACTCAGTTTTTTACACGGTAGCAGCTGTGTGGCTGTCTTGATGCCCTATACTGTATGTGTACAAAACTGACTTTTGTTGTCATCTACTTCATACTATGGCACCTAGCAATTTAGTTTCTGCCACCCTGATGATATTTTCACTGTCCTGTCCCCGATGCAGAAATGATTATATACCTTGTACTTGACCTATGCTCTCTTGTAATGGAAGTGTCTTCGTTAGGCGCTGCGGAACACTTGTGGCACTATATAAATATAGGATAATAATTGTAATAATTATCGGTGTTAACAATAACATACTGCTAACCATAGTTCTTCACATTAATCATAACATAGAGAATGGAATAGTCAACTATTACTATTATCTATATGATGGTTGGTGGAAAGAACTATGGTCTTGAAACCAGGGGCATAAAATTCTACCAGGAGCCCAGATGCAAAATAGTTTTTGGTGACCCCCCTCACATACACAAACACCATACTTGCATTCACTACCAATACCCAAATCCTAGCACCACTCAGACTTTCACACTCCCTAAACCACATTCCCTACGAACACCCCAGAAGCACCCAAACATACAGTATACAAAGGGTGTAATGGTTAGCATTACTGCCTCACAGCACTGAGGTCATGGGTTAAATTCCCACAACGGCCCTAACTGTGTGGAGTTTCTATATCCCCCCTGTGTTTGCGTGGGTTTCCTCTGGGTACTCCAGTTTCCGCCTTCAATCTAAAAATATATTGGCTCCCAACAAAAATTAACCCAAGTGTTTAAGTGTGTGCAGGTACATGGGCAGGCTAGATGAGCTAAGTGGTTCTTATATGCCACCAAATTCTATGTTTCTATGTTTATATCACTTCCCCTCCCCACCTTCACTACCAATGCTACAGCAGCAGCGACCAAGAGACACACTCTCCTCCCCCCTCTATAAACTTCCAACACTCCAAGAGGCAGAGTACCCAGACACACACTGTCCTTCCCTTGCTTTCACTTCCAAGACTCCGGCAGCACTCAGCACAATATCATCCCCCAATTAATTACCATCACCCCAGCACACAAACACTACCTACTGTATCACTGATCAGGGTCTTCCATTTTGGCTATTTGCTGATCCCACAGCAATATGTGTCACGGGGAAGAGCCAACAAAGGAGGTAGTGGCCATGCACTTCAGCCGGTGCCCTGCCTCTTTTATGTACATTGATGCAGTTTTCTTGTTAGAACTACGTTCCTAGGTTGGGACCGAACTGCAGGGTGGGGGGCCCTTTGAGAGGAAGGACTGTGGCAAATGCTTATTCATATTCTGGAGCACATGAAGCAGAAACTAGAACTTTGAACGAAGTCAGGGTGCCCACTTCAGGGCTGGCGTCTGGAGGCCACCGCCTTCCATTGTCTCCTGTTTTAGAAGGTCTGTTCGGGGGACCAAAATGTCATCTCATTTTTATCCTGTTTATTTTGCTGTTGGACTCTTTACACATGCTGAGTATGAACACCGGATAGTAATAATTTAATATTTATTTATTAGCAGTTTCTTATATAGAGCAGTATATTCCGTTGCGCTTTACAATTAGAACAACAGTTCTAGAACAAAACTGGGCAAAAACAGACAGACATAGAGGTAGGAAGGCCCTGCTCGCAAGCTTACAATCTATAGGGCAAATAAAGATTCTCATTGTATAAAGCTCTGCTTTGAAATCCTTTCTGTGAATACCCAATCATAGATAGTTTTGTTAATTTTTGAGCTAATGAGGACACCAGTGTTGGATATAATTACGTGAGTGCAAAAATTTGTATGGATTGTCCTGAGTAGCTCTTCATGTAATTAAATTATTACCCTTTGGATACCACGTCGGCCGGCGCTGCAGTAAGAAATCATCGGGGAAATGCCACAGCCGCCATGTTCTGGAGCAGTGTAGCCAATCCCGGGATCAGGATCGGCGGGATACTGGGATTTAGCACAAAAATAGGCTGGGATTCAATCCCGGAATCGGAAGGTCCAATCCACTGCCCGGCTCCCTCCTCCCGGCGCAGCGTGACCTCTGACTGTGAGGTCATGCTGTGCAATGCCCTCCCGCTGAGGCCAATGGTAAGGCAGCCGTCACCCGCCACCTCCTCCTGGATGCCCGTGCAGTCTCCGCTGGTAAGGTGGCAGTCCCCCGCCACCTCCTCCCAGATGCCCGTGCAGTCTCTGCGGCCGATTTTATGTGTTTAAATATGTGCGGGGAGGGGAGGGACAGTGTGGGCGGGCCGACACACACACAGGAGGAAAGCCAATCCTGATACCCGGGATTGAAAAAATGGCCCAGGATTGCCCCCCCCCTACTCTGGAGGCCTGCACATGCACAGTAGGCTCTGACACACAACCAGAGGGGTATGGCTCATTAGGTTAAACCCTAATTACGTTGACCTCATATAATCGACACTGAAAATGTCGACATGGTGAAAAGGTCGATAGGGTCATTAGGTCGATGGGTAAAAGGTAGACAATGAAAAATGTCAACAGGTACCAAAGGTCGACACTTTAAAAGGTCGACATGGAAAATGATTGACACAAAAAAGGTTGAAACTACATTTTGTTGCTGATCACCCCTATGATGCAGTCCAGATGACTATGGCTGCAGCTACAACCACTAGAAGCCAGATATTGCTGGCATGATATAAGCAGAAGTGCTTCATATTGGAAATGCTCTCACTGCTAACTGTAGTCCAGCCTGGCAGTCCCATGGGGAGAAAGCACCTCCTCTGGGACTAATGTGCCAGTATGCTGCTAGCAGTGTACAGGCGGATGCTTACTGGCGGTGCTCCTGGTGGTTTTTAAAGGGGTTGGGGTGGGGGGGGGGGGGGTGTCTGCAGCCACTAGGTAAAATCTAGCACTAGTTAAACCATATGTGCATATATCTCCATTCTGTGTTACCGCCCGTATATTAACATTGTATTTTATGTTTGAGCCAATCAATCAGGGAACTCCATTTTGAATTACAGAATTATTTACAATACTGAATCAATAGGTGCATTCCTGCAGATTGAATACACAAATACTTTATTACCGCTGGAAACAATACTTTTTATTTTGATGTTAAATATATTTTTGAGGGCTCCAAAATGACAAAATACTTTACATTTAAAACAAACCAGAATATGTAAAAAAAAAAAAAAAAGTATTTTGTTGTATATTTTTTAAATCTTGAAAGTTGTCGAATAGCTTTGCTCATCTTTAGGATGAAATACATAGACTCATTATAAGGAATATTATGAGAAATTGGTGATTCTTCCTCCAAGACATGTACACTGTATGTTAATCCTCGTTTCACATGTTAATTTGCTTTGGTTGTCCTTAGATGTGAGGAAAACTTGTACTGGTTGAATTAAATTTAAGTACAAATTA
The DNA here is from genome assembly GCF_028390025.1 of Pseudophryne corroboree. Taxonomy (NCBI): domain Eukaryota; kingdom Metazoa; phylum Chordata; class Amphibia; order Anura; family Myobatrachidae; genus Pseudophryne; species Pseudophryne corroboree. The sequence continues at coordinate 812,717,867 of NC_086448.1, forward strand.
GTGGGAACTGCGCTGGGGACGTAGTGTACAGTATGCCATTGTACACAGTGGCTAATACAAAGTATATTATTGATTGCACTGCCAACATAAACTAAAATGACACAGACTGGTATACATCAGTGCGCTAGTTAGTGGACGGATAAAGTCTTAGGGGAAAATGTAATAGGTTCCAAGATCATGGAACTGGTGTGATTTTGCTGCGCTCACTGCTAACTTTAAAGCGACAACCTATAATAAGGCTGCTTTTGCCTTATAACCTATTACTTCTTTAAATTTTGCGGAGACCTCACCAAAATTGTGCTGGTTCCGTAATTCCCTTAGAATGCTTTGAATGATATTACTAAGTCAAAATTATTATTTATTTATTTTATTACCAGTTACTTATATACATATTCACACACACATATTCCGCAGCGCTTTTACAGAGAATATTTGCTCATTAACATCAGTCCCTGCCCCAGTAGAGCTTACAATCTATATTCCGAATCACATGTACATACAGACACATTCACGCTAGGGTTAATTTGTGTTGGAAGCCAATTAACCTACAAGTATATTTTTGGATTGTGGTGTGTACCCAGGGGAAACCGACGCAAGTACGGAGAGAATATACAAACTCCACACAGTTAGTGCCATAGTGGGAATCGATCCCATGATCTCAGTGCTGTGAGGCATTAATGCTAACCATTACACCAACCGTACTGCCCGTAAATTATGGATGTACACATATTTTACTTATCAATGTTTTGAAAATAAGTAATATTTAATTACACAGTGTCCATATAATATGTTTACAACAAAATAAAATTTACACAGTTCTTTCAAATGCTTCTGTTTAGTTTTCAGGCTAAAGTTCCAGATCACAGTGGTGCTGTTTGGTTGTCAGTAAATAGTAGTAGTAACAGAGGCAGTTAAACATTAATTATCTCCATTGTAATTACTGGTTTTGTCATTTGCTTTTTAAATTGAGGATGTATTGCTTAATTTAACCTTTAATTGTAGGCTATGTACTAAAGCCACTGAGTAATTAGAAGCCACTTGTAAACTACTATACCTCTATACAGTACTCAATGCGTTTGCTGCCAAATAGGTGGCTGTTGTGTTCCGTGCCTTTTCAGTTTGAGACAAAAGACCAGGGTAAGTAACAATGCATGTTAATGAGCTCTCTCCTCTCCTGGGGAAGCTGTTCATACAATAAGTAACGTGCAATGTAATCTGACCACAAGGTGGCACTATCTCTCATGAAGCCTGCAGACAGAAATCATTAGACTTTGGGGAAATACTTTGTTTTATAATATATCTCCAATTCATATTAATGAGCTGTTATTGCACAATAAAGTGTAGAGAAAGTGTCGTAAATGAGTAATACAGTAGTTTTCCTTGAAATAAAACTTAAGGTTGAATAATAGGTTTTATATTATAAAAGTGTACTATTACACCAAAAATGGTTACAGTGACCTGGACCTTTGTCTACACTAGGCACTAGGTGGGAGCTTCCGATGTGTAATAGATCATCTGTGTATTACTTCATTCTTTCAACTGGATACTGTAGTGAAAGTAGAAATACCCCAGCCCAATAAGTTAAACATCAGAACTGTTTGGTTACTGAATCCGATAATTTATTGAATAATGCGTGCCAACTGTAATTGATAAGGATAAGCCACAGAATGACCCTATAAAAGCACAAGTCAAGCACTGGTTTAATACAATTCATGGTTAATGTTAGAGATAGAGATGAGCGGGTTCGGTTTCTCTGAATCCGAACCCGCCAGAACTTCATGTTTTTTTTCACGGGTCCGAGCGACTCGGATCTTCCCGCCTTGCTCGGTTAACCCGAGCGCGCCCGAACGTCATCATGACGCTGTCGGATTCTCGCGAGACTCGGATTCTATATAAGGAGCCGCGCGTCGCCGCCATTTTCACACGTGCATTGAGATTGATAGGGAGAGGACGTGGCTGGCGTCCTCTCCATTAGAATAGATTAGAAGAGAGAGAGAGAGAGAGAGATTGTGCAGACAGAGTTTACCACAGTGACCAGTGCAGTTGTTGTTAAGTTAACTTTTATTTAATATATCCGTTCTCTGCTATATCCGTTCTCTGCCTGAAAAAAACGATACACAGCAGTCACACAGTGTGACTCAGTCTGTGTGCACTCAGCTCAGCCCAGTGTGCTGCACATCAATGTATAAAAGCTTATAATAATTGTGGGGGAGACTGGGGAGCACTGCAGGTTGTTATAGCAGGAGCCAGGAGTACATAATATTATATTAATTTAAAATTAAACAGTGCACACTTTTGCTGCAGGAGTGCCACTGCCAGTGTGACTAGTGGTGACCAGTGCCTGACCACCAGTATAGTAGTATATTGTTGTATACTATCTCTTTATCAACCAGTCTATATTAGCAGCAGACACAGTACAGTGCGGTAGTTCACGGCTGTGGCTACCTCTGTGTCGGCAGTCGGCACTCGGCAGGCAGTCCGTCCATCCATAATTGTATAATTATATACCACCTAACCGTGGTATTTTTTTTTCTTTCTTTATACCGTCGTCATAGTCATACTAGTTGTTACGAGTATACTACTATCTCTTTATCAACCAGTGTACAGTGCGGTAGTTCACGGCTGTGGCTACCTCTGTGTCGGCAGTCGGCAGGCAGTCCGTCCATCCATAATTGTATTATTATAATATATACCACCTAACCGTGGTTTTTTTTTCATTCTTTATACCGTCATAGTGTCATACTAGTTGTTACGAGTATACTACTATCTCTTTATCAACCAGTGTACAGTGCGGTAGTTCACGGCTGTGGCTACCTCTGTGTCGGCAGTCGGCAGGCAGTCCGTCCATCCATAATTGTATTATTATAATATATACCACCTAACCGTGGTTTTTTTTTTCATTCTTTATACCGTCATAGTGTCATACTAGTTGTTACGAGTATACTACTATCTCTTTATCAACCAGTGTACAGTGCGGTAGTTCACGGCTGTGGCTACCTCTGTGTCGGCAGTCGGCAGGCAGTCCGTCCATCCATAATTGTATTATAATATATACCACCTAACCGTGGTTTTTTTTTCATTCTTTATACCGTCATAGTGTCATACTAGTTGTTACGAGTATACTACTATCTCTTTATCAACCAGTGTACAGTGCGGTAGTTCACGGCTGTGGCTACCTCTGTGTCGGCAGTCGGCAGGCAGTCCGTCCATCCATAATTGTATTATAATATATACCACCTAACCGTGGTTTTTTTTTCATTCTTTATACCGTCATAGTCAGTCATACTAGTTGTTACGAGTATACTACTATCTCTTTATCAACCAGTGTACAGTGCGGTAGTTCACGGCTGTGGCTACCTCTGTGTCGGCACTCGGCAGGCAGTCCGTCCATCCATAATTGTATTATAATATATACCACCTAACCGTGGTTTTTTTTTCATTCTTTATACCGTCATAGTCAGTCATACTAGTTGTTACGAGTATACTACTATCTCTTTATCAACCAGTGTACAGTGCGGTAGTTCACGGCTGTGGCTACCTCTGTGTCGGAACTCGGCAGGCAGTCCGTCCATCCATAATTGTATTACAATATATACCACCTAACCGTGGTTTTTTTTTCATTCTTTATACCGTCATAGTCAGTCATACTAGTTGTTACGAGTATACTACTATCTCTTTATCAACCAGTGTACAGTGCGGTAGTTCACGGCTGTGGCTACCTCTGTGTCGGCACTCGGCAGGCAGTCCGTCCATCCATAATTGTATTACAATATATACCACCTAACCGTGGTTTTTTTATACCACCTAACCGTGGCAGTCCGTCCATAATTGTATACTAGTATCCAATCCATCCATCTCCATTGTTTACCTGAGGTGCCTTTTAGTTCTGCCTATAAAATATGGAGAACAAAAAAGTTGAGGTTCCAAAATTAGGGAAAGATCAAGATCCACTTCCACCTCGTGCTGAAGCTGCTGCCACTAGTCATGGCCGAGACGATGAAATGCCAGCAACGTCGTCTGCCAAGGCCGATGCCCAATGTCATAGTACAGAGCATGTCAAATCCAAAACACCAAATATCAGAAAAAAAAGGACTCCAAAACCTAAAATAAAATTGTCGGAGGAGAAGCGTAAACTTGCCAATATGCCATTTACCACACGGAGTGGCAAGGAACGGCTGAGGCCCTGGCCTATGTTCATGGCTAGTGGTTCAGGTTTTTTGGAAGGGACATCCTGCGTGACACTGCAGTGCCACTCCTAGATGGGCCCGGTGTTTGTGTCGGCCACTAGGGTCGCTAATCTTACTCACACAGTCAGCTACCTCATTGCGCCTCTTTTTTTCTTTGCGTCATGTGCTGTTTGGGGAGGGTTTTTTGGAAGGGCCATCCTGCGTGACACTGCAGTGCCACTCCTAGATGGGCCCGGTGTTTGTGTCGGCCACTAGGGTCGCTAATCTTACTCACACAGCTACCTCATTGCGCCTCTTTTTTTCTTTGCGTCATGTGCTGTTTGGGGAGGGTTTTTTGGAAGGGACATCCTGCGTGACACTGCAGTGCCACTCCTAGATGGGCCCGGTGTTTGTGTCGGCCACTAGGGTCGCTTATCTTACTCACACAGCGACCTCGGTGCAAATTTTAGGACTAAAAATAATATTGTGAGGTGTGAGGTATTCAGAATAGACTGAAAATGAGTGTAAATTATGGTTTTTGAGGTTAATAATACTTTGGGATCAAAATGACCCCCAAATTCTATGATTTAAGCTGTTTTTTAGTGTTTTTGGAAAAAAACACCCGAATCCAAAACACACCCGAATCCGACAAAAATAATTCGGTGAGGTTTTGCCAAAACGCGTTCGAACCCAAAACACGGCCGCGGAACCGAACCCAAAACCAAAACACAAAACCCGAAAAATTTCAGGCGCTCATCTCTAGTTAGAGATGAGCGGGTTCGGTTAGTTGAGATCCGAACCCCCGCGCCCCCCCGTTATTCACCTATTTTACACGGGTCCGAGGCAGCCTCGGATCTTTCCGCCTTGCTCGGTTAACCCGAACGTGGCCGAACGTCATCACCCCGCTGTCGGATTCTCACGAGATTCGTATTCTGTATAAAGAGCCGCGTGTCGCCGCCATTTTCACTCGTGCATTGGAGATTGAATGGAGAGGATGTGGCTACGTTCTCTGCCTGAAAAGCTCCATATCTGTGCTCAGTGTGCTGCAAATATCTGCACTCAGTGTGCTGCATTTTGGTGACCAACAGTATATAGTTGTACAGTACAGTAGGCCATTGCTGTATCTTGCAGCTCTGTGTCACTGCAAGTATCCATTCCATATCTGTGCTGCATTTTTGTGAGCAGTATATATAGTAGTACAGTGCAGCATTTTGGTGACCAACAGAATATAGTTGAACAGTACAGTAGGCCATTGCTGTATCTTGCAGCTCCGTGTCACTGCAAGTATCCATTCTATATCTGTGCTGCATTTTTGTGAGCAGTATATATAGTAGTACAGTGCAGCATTTTGGTGACCAACAGTATATAGTTGTACAGTACAGTAGGCCATTGCTGTATCTTGCAGCTCCGTGTCACTGCAAGTATCCATTCCATATCTGTGCTGCATTTTTGTGAGCAGTATATATAGTATTACAGTGCAGCATTTTGGTGACCAACAGTATATAGTTGTACAGTACAGTAGGCCATTGCTGTATCTTGCAGCTCCGTGTCACTGCAAGTATCCATTCTATATCTGTGCTGCATTTTTGTGAGCAGTATATATAGTAGTACAGTGCAGCATTTTGGTGACCAACAGTATATAGTTGTACAGTACAGTAGGCCATTGCTGTATCTTGCAGCTCCGTGTCACTGCAAGTTTCCATTCCATATCTGTTCTGCATTTTTGTGAGCAGTATATATAGTAGTACAGTGCAGCATTTTGGGGTCCACCAATATATATATATAGTAGTACAGTAGAGTAGGCCATTGCTGTTTCTTGCAGCTCCATGTCACTTCAAGTATCCATATCTGTGCTGCATTGTTTGTGAGCAGTATAGTAGTATAGTGCAGCATTTTGGGGACCACCAGTATATATATAGTAGTACAGTACAGTAGGCCATTGCTGTATCTTGCTGCTCCGTGTCACTTCTAGTATCCTGATCAGTGCTTAATATCTGTTCAGTGTCAGTGCTGCATTGTGGTGACCAGTATACTATAGTACAATAGTCCAGTGCTGTTCTCGCTGCTCAGTGTCAGTTCTCCGTAGTATCATCAGTGATCAGTATAATCAGTTCTCAGTATAATCAGTGCGCTGTTAGACGTGCGCCTGTTTTCCGCCATTAGTGCATTGGGATTTAGACAATTGATGAAGTTATTGTGTCCCCGGTACAAAATCCCATCTAGATTCCACTTCACTAGGCAGGCGATAGCGAGATTTTACCAATTAATATCAGTGATTTATAATTAATTATTAATTACAGTGATCTTGCCAAATGATTCCAGTGATTTTGTCATTTTCTTCCAGTGATTTGGACCAATAATACCATTGATTAGAACAAATAATTCCTGTGATATTGAGGTGTTTGTGTCGCTTAGCTTAGCCATCCAGCGACCACAGTGCACCTCTTTTTCTCTTTTCTTTGCATCATGTGCTGTTTGGGGACTATTTTTTTAAGTGCCATCCTGTCTGACACTTCCGTATATGTCCAGTGGTACTGCCATTTGATATAATTCCGGACATTACTGCCATTTAATTCCAGTGATTTTGTCATTTTCTTCCAGTGATTTGGACCAGTAATACCATTGATTAGAATCAATAATTCCTGTGATTTTGTCATTTTCTTCCAGTGATTTGGACCAATAATACCATTGATTAGAACAAATAATTCCTGTGATATTGAGGTGTTTGTGTCGCTTAGCTTAGCCATCCAGCGACCACAGTGCACCTCTTTTTCTCTTTTCTTTGCAACATGTGCTGTTTGGGGCCAATTTTTTTAAGTGCCATCATGTCTGCCACTGCAGTGCCACTCCTAGATGGGCCAGGTGTTTGTGCCGCCCTCTTGGGTCGCTTAGCTTAGTCATCCAGCGACCTCGGTGCAAATTTTAGGACTAAAAATAATATTGTGAGGTGTTCAGAATAGACTGGAAATGAGTGGAAATTATGGTTATTGAGGTTAATAATACTATAGGATCAAAATGACCCCAAATTCTATGATTTAAGCTGTTTTTGAGGGGTTTTTTGTAAAAAAAAAACACCCGAATCCAAAACACACCCAAATCCGACAAAAAATTTTCAGTGAGGTTTTGCCAAAACGGGTCCGAATCCAAAACATGTCCGCAGAACCGAACCCAAAACCAAAACACAAAACACGAAAAATTTCCGGTGCACATCTCTAGTTAATGTATAATAGAGGTGCATAATTCTATCATTCTTAATGAACACTGAAGTGAAGTGATCAGAACCTACAGATATTATCTATATGCCTCCCTATCTAATTACATCCCCTCTGTACAGTACACATAACCTCACATATTTTGTCTTTCTTCACTTTCACACCCTCCTCACCCTTGGCCAACATTGAAGTGTGACCATATTATACAGCCCACCAAGAACCTAGCAATCTGGTGGACCATAGTGCAATAGATAGCACCTATCCTTGTGTATCCATGCCTATTTCATTATAGAGTGTAAGCGTGCGAGCAGGGCCTTCCTATCTCTATGTCTGTCTGTTTTTACCCAGTTTTGTTCTATTACCGTTGTTCCAGTTGTAAAGTGCAATTGAATATGCTGCGCTATATAAGAAACTGTAAATAAATAATTATAGTAGTGTATACAAATATTAGCATCACTTGTGTATTGTATTGACGGAACAGATATACTGCATACGATTAACATTAAAAACACTCTAAGTTGTCAGTTTATTAAAGCTCTAGTGGTGATTTCAAAGGTTTAGCATAAAATACTGCCCCGTTATTCGTGATGTTAAAAATACACGTTACAAAGCACTTTGCAAACAATTACCGGCTTATCACAGCTTTTTGAATAAAATACCACAATGAAGATATAATTTTTTGCACATAGCATCAGGCCTGTGGTCTCTCTCTTGACTTTGAATAAGTGTCAGTGGTTTCTTTAAATATATGACTTATTGCAGTGGAACGCATTTTATATATTTCCACCTTTTTGACACTATGTAGCTTTAAGCACAGTGGGGCAGATGCATTAAGCCTGGAGACGGCATAAGGAAGTGATAAACCAGTTAATACATCTGCCCCATTATTCTTCACATCTCAGGATATAGCATTTTAGCAATACCACAGCTCACTGGCTATTTATAACATATATGAGCATAAAGTGGCTGATTAAGAATTTAGAGCAAAGCAAAAAAGAGAAGTAAATTTGCACCTTGGCAAAACCATGTTGCACTGCAGGTGGGGAGATGCACATGATTTGTCTGGGTCATTTGATTGTGGCTATGAATCTGTCCCCAGATATTTATGTATAAACTTTGTTCTATAGCGCACTGGTGACTGTTGACGCTACATACTGTGTAATTTCCCTGGCAGTTTGTGTCTCACGTAGCTACTGGTAACTTATAAAATACGGTATGAAAGAAAAACGTTTACCAATATAGCCCTCATTAAACAACGCTGCAGTTGTGTTGACCAGATGAGTTGCCTAGTTGACTACTCATGTGCCCGATTGCCATGATAAAGGGTTAACTGCTAGCTTACCACCCTCCCTATGGTTTGAGGTTGTGTAAGCAACCCGACACTCGGTGGGGGATGGGAGAGGGGTGATCGCAACAAAATCCCTTGCAGGTTCGGTGTTGTGGACACCCACGAGTGGGATTAGTCCCTGTTAGTTGGCATGACAACTTTTGGGATTTTGAGCGGCCGCGGTTTAGGGGAGACCGCCGTTAACATAACTACATCCCCTCCCTACAGTACTTAAGAGCAAATCTCATCCATGATGTCCCAGCCTTAGTTCCCACATTTGTTACCCCTATATCCAAGTGCCCCCATTCCTTCTCTTTCACTTTTAGAGTGTAAACTCTTTTAGGTCACTATCTCAGCCAATAAGTTATTACTATGTCTACATTTATAATTGTGTATATTTCTATTACTTTATTTTCCCTGTTTTGTATCTTGGCTCTGTAAGGCTCTGCAGAATCTTGTGTCACATTATAAATAAAGGATAATAATATATTCAGAGTTTATTAGGAACAAGCACATAATTGAGGTAATAGCACTTATAGCGCAGGCTTACCAGCCTACACACTACATGTACTAGGCATAGACATACACAGCATAGCACAGACAATGGATACAATAAATCGGTGTATGATTATATTGGTCTTGGTTAGTCAATCATGGGATGTTTGTTCCACGCTCGTCTGTCAATCAACTTTTGTCCAACAGAAAAGTTCCACTGAACTAAAAACGAGGAAGGGCACATGCTTATATAATCACTCTGAGCTTCCATCGTTCAAGCAGTTACACATACAGTAGCCCACACCAGCCCTGATGATACATGTTTCCATGCAAGAGAGTGAGACAAAGAGAGAGAGAGGGGTAGAAAGAGAGGGAAAGAGAGAAAGACAGTCTCGAGAGATAGATGACAGGGGGTGGCATGTATTGGCGGTCAAGTTCGCCAGAGTTGCGGGATGCCAGCTGACCTTTGAAGTTTTTTTAAAGTGGCCCTCACTTACAAGGCGAACCCATGCCTTGTAAGCTATTGCCCCTTTAAAAAAACGTCCGAGATCGGCCGGGATCCCCCATCAATCTCGGACGCCACCCAGGGAGACAGAGAGGTGAGAGCAAAGAGAGAGCAAATGAGACAGAATGAAAAAGGGAAAGCAAGAAAGTCTCTAGAGAGAAGGAGAGAAAGAGAGATATATATAGCGAGAGATGTCTGAGAGAGAAGATGCTATTTAACTTCGCTTCCTATTCCACTGTCACACCATTTGCTGCTAACTGGAGTTCTGAGGCTTCTACTCTGCAGGATTCCAAAGAACGAGGTCTAAACTGACACTTCTCCCACTAACAGTATTATCACCCTGGTTACGACAGCTAAAGTATATAATAAATGGATGGGTCTAAGACATATATATTATATTGTATGTAATTGTTATATTGGGATTTATATATCATGAACTCCAGGGAAGCAAGGGATAAACAGACTGGCTAGAGTACATCCTGGGAGAGATGAATCAGCAAACATGGGTAAGGTTCACTAGCTTTGTCCTAACCACCGTGGAAATATTTATTCTGTAGGCTATTTCCCCAACCAGCACCACCACTTACTAGATACTTATAACAGCCAATCAGCGCAGCAAGGGGAGGAGATTTTGATGTCCACTCTCCCCTTTGCTTTGGGATGCTCTCTGGTCAATCAGCAGAGCATGGGGAGGAGAGGGTGCTTTCTCACTTTCCCCTTCTCCAGGACGCTCTGGGAAATCAGCAGAGCATGGGAAGGGGAGTGTGCATTCCGGTTCTCCACCATGCTCCTGGATGCTCTATGGTCAATGATCAGAGCAAAGTGAGGAGAGTGTGTTTTCCCCCGCTACACCTACACTGGGATACTCTCTGGCCAATCAGCATTGGAAGATGAGGCAAGTGTGCTTTCCCGCCAGAGGCGTCACTGTCACTGGTGATCACTGGAGGGGAGGGGGCAATGCAAGGTGCATTGCAAAAGGGGTGTGGTCTACCAGGTAGGGGTATGATCTCGTGGATAGGGTAGTGACCTCGTGGGTAGGGGTGTGGCATCATGGGCCGATCCTTCATTTTCTTGCGTTGGGTGTCCCAGGGGTTGCAAGCTGCACCTGGAGACTAGTGTGTGTGCGGTGCTGGCTCCTGCACAGTGACAGCCAGGTGCTGCATGTATTGTCACAGTGCAGCACCCGGCTCCTGTCACTGAAGAGGAGTTGACACTTTGGTGTCACCCCTCGTTGGGTGACACCCAGTTGCTTCCCACACCTCTCACACCCCTGTTGTGATGTCACTGTTTCCCGCTCTCCCCCTGTTCTGGGACACGCTCTGGTCAATCAGCAGAGTAAGAGGAGGACAGTGTACTTTCCCGCTCTCTCCCTGCTCCAGGATGCTCTCTGGCCAATCAGCAGATCAAGGGGAGGAGGGTGTGCTTTACCGCTCACCCCTGCTCCAGTACTCTCTCTGGCCAATCAGCAGATCAAGGGTAGGAGAGTGTGTTTTCTCACTCTCCTCCTGCTCCAGGACATGCTCTGGCCAATCAACAGATCAAGGGGAAGAGATTGTATTTTCCCACTCTCCTCCTGCTCCAGTACATGCTCTGGCCAATCAGCAGATCATGGTGAGGAGTTTATGGTTTCCCACTCTCCCCCGGCCCCAGGACATGCTCTGGCCAATCAGCAGAGTAAGGGGATAAGAGTGTCAGAGTGTGCTTTCCTTTTCCCCGCTGTTCCACTGGATACTGCAAGGACTTGATAAGTTCAGTAGGTAATGGGAATGCGCTTGTGTATTAATAATTGTAAATATATTACATTCTACAGTATAAATATACCCCATTCCCCAATTCCGCTGCTTGGGCATCACTCTTGACTCCTCCCTCTCCTTTGAACCTCACATACAAGCTCTGGCACAATCCTGTCGGCTTCAGCTACGCAACATTGCTCGTATCAGGCCATTTCTCTCCCAGAGTGCAACTAAACTTATCATCCACTCACTGGTCATCTCACGACTTGACTACTGCAATGTTCTCCTCACTGGCCTCGCTTGCTCCCATCTTGCTCCCCTCCAATCTGTCCTGAACTCCGCAACTAGGCTTATCTTCCTCTCCTGCTGCTCCACATTTGCCACTCCCCTTCGACAAAATCTACACTGTCTCCCATTCCCCTACAGAATCATCTTCAAACTCCTCACCCTCACATACAAGGCCATCTCTAATTCCACTGCCCCCTACATCTCCAACCTCCTCTCCCTTCATACTCCCTCCCGCCCACAACGGTCGACCAATGACCATCACCTCTCCACCGCCCTGATCTCTGCTTCCCAAGTTCAAGACTATGCCTGTGCTGCACCCCTTCAGTGGAACGCACTCCCCTGCTCTATTAGACTCTCCCGGACCTTGCAAAGCTTCAAACAGGCACTAAAACCCACCTATTCATCAAAGCATACCCTCCCGATGCATAACCTAGTCCTGAGGCCACTCCTCCATCCTCCTGGCTCATGCCTTCAACATCTCAGCTTTGCTTACATACTGCCATCAGGCTACCTCCAACTTGCTTGCACCTCATGTCATCTGTCTGTCGACCCTTCCCTCTAGATTGTTAGCTCTTCAAAGCAGGGCCTGCTTTCCTCTTGTTATCTAAGCCCTCTTCCCAACACATTTCACTCGCAGCTCTCACCTACTCAGCGACTATCTTTACCTGCTCTTTCTCCTGCTGGTAAAGACTCATCTCTACCTATGGCTGCCAGCCCCTAGTAGTATGATGATCACTCCCTCACTACTTACATCTTAGCTGTATTATGTCTTGAAAATTGTGGTGCTCTCTGTTACCTGTACTATATTTCTGTTAAATATTTAAGTTTTGTCTCCCTGTACTGTACTTTGTACGGTGCTGCGAAACACTTGTGGCACCTTATAAATAAAATGTAATAATAATAATAATAATAATAATAATAACTAGACAACAACTATATAAAAAAATAGTATTTGGATCACTAAGTACCCAGTTGCTCATTAATGATAATCTCCAAATTCAAAACTATGGTGTGCCTGTCAGTTCACCGATAGTTTAGACAATTCTGATATTGTGACAACTATAGGACAGAAGGCACATTTAGCATTGACTGGCAAAAACAAAGTCCTTTCTGCCCCCTGGCTCCCTGCAGCATCAGAGAGGAGCCGGAGGCAAGCAGGCAGCTGCAGCAACATGACATCTGCCATGGAAAGCAAGCAGCTTCAGACTCAGTAGGACAGGAGACTAAGAGGAAAGGAGTTCTAAGGTAAGTATGTATACTAAAATGGTTAATGAGAATGGGAGGGGCGAATTATTGTGTTTGGTATGTAAATACCTGCTGGGAGTGTGAGCTTTGGGTAAGATAAGGTTCATTCACATTTATTTTTAAATATTTAAAATTCTGTATCAGTTATGTGGATGTCAGAAAAAGTTTTAGAACCACCGATCGATAGTGAGTTGACAATACTGCTGAACCTCTATCGCTTCTGCTTACTGTACCTCATCAAATCTGCCTGCAGCCATGGGGGGGTGGGTGTTATTCAAAGTTGTTAGCAAACCAAAAAAGTTAGCAATTGGGCAAAACCATGTTGAACTGCAGGTGGGGCAGATGCAACATGTGCACAGAGATTTAGATTTGGGTGAGTTATATTGTTTCTGTGCATGGTAAATACTGGCTAATTTATTTTTACACTGCAATTTAGATTGCAGATTGAACATATCCCACCCAATCTCTCTGCACATGTTACATCTGCCCCACCTGCAGTGCAACACTCCCTTGGTTCCCAACCACAGCTAACCATTCCACTATGATTAGCAACCTCAATATAGAGTATGTTATGTAATCCTGATCTCTTCCTGGTTCAGCCAAGCCGCATATCGCTTGCAGTTCATATGACCTACAGTATTTCCACCAATTTATCAGTATTGATGATCCTTCAGTGCTGCTATTAAAGTCAGTTTCTCTTTTTCAACCAAAAAGTATTTCCATTCTTGCAAACTCTTTACTGTTTTATAATAATAATAATAATAATAATAATAATTATTATTATTATTATTATTATTTTTATTTATTTTTTCTTGCAAATGAAATCTAATTTTGACTACTGTATTATTTCTGGTCAGTGCTTTTGTTTGTTTTTGATTAGGGCATTTTCCGCTCCTCATTTTTAATAAATTAATGTCTCGCTGATTGAGAAAACAAATCACGTTGCATGTTGCAACGAGGTCTAAGATCTGAGTGTTCATCACACTGAGGATTTTTCTGATTAAATTTTGCTGAAAGCACCTTCAATGCTTCTTATTATGCTGAAGCACGGCAAACAATTTACGGTGCAATAAAATGTATTTACCTCTATGACACAGACCCCCTCAGTCTTTTTTCAATTATCATCTTAGAAGAAATAGATGTTCGTCATGGAAACAGGTTTGTTCTCACTGTGCAGTGATGCCTTTTGCAAGCCACAGAGCAGACAACATATTTCAAAAATATTCTCATGGTAGCTTATTCTAATACAAGTTATTGAAGAAGCATTATTATATGTGTGAACGTTTCATTCTATGGTAAGCCAGGAAAACATGTCAATAACATTACTGTATACTACTTTATTAAACATATCAATGTGTTGTTAAATATTGTATGTTTAACCTACAGTTGGTGCTTTGTCTGTTGGGCTGATTTAGAGATGGATGCTAATAGTACTTCCACTTCATATCTGTATACAATGGGGTCAATTTAATAAGATGGAAGTTCTATTTAAGATGGTATGTTACCCATAGCAACCAATCAGATTCCAGGTATTATCTTCTAGAAGAAGCTAGATAACTGAGAAGTAGAATCTGATTGGTTGCTATGGCAACATCCCATCTTAAACAGAACTCCCATCTTAGTAAATTTACCCCAATGACTGTGCTGAGTCCATAGATGCAGTAGTATTTCACCTCATGCCTACTCCTTTCCGGCACAGTCAACTAAACATTGGTCAATAGAAAACAATGCATCTATTGTGTCTGGGACTGAATCAGGCCCGGTGTTCTTTGTTATTACTCGATGGTCTATTAAGTGATTCCCTAGTAACCCAGAGCTGCAAATTTTAACCAGTCTTGAAGCAATTTCTTAAAAGTTTTAAATTGGCCACACAGCTCTATGTTTGTGTCCTAACATTACACCTTAAGGGAAGAAAAGAACCAGGAATTATGGTTAAGTTCACAGTTTCAATAGAAACCTGGAAAAATCCAGACAATGTCTTTGCTGTGTATATATGTATTGTTGTCAACCACGCAAATTGAGTCCCATTTGCTCTTACTGTTTGACCCAATTTGGCCATTCATGTGGGAAGTTAATGTGGAAGAAGATCTCCTTTTGTAGCACTCACAGGCTGAATCACCAAATCCACATGGATATGTTGTAGAGATATTTCTTGAGATTAAGTGTCATTCAAGCAAGCTACAAAGGGCGGAATGTAATGAAGTCCGAGTTCGGTGACCGTGCGAGATGCCGGCCGAACTCTGACATTTTTTTAAAGGAGCAATCATGTTCAAGGCATGGTTTAGCCTTTGTACATGATTGCCACTTTAAAAAAAGGTCTGAGTTTGTCCGTCATCCCGCATGGCCGCCGAACTCGGACTTCATTACATCCCGGCCAAAGTCTTTAAATGATGACCCTTTTAATATCTGGAGTCATTCAAAATCCCAGCATGCCTAACTCTTCAACTTGTTTTTGAAATCTACAGAACTCATTATCACAATTCCAGAATGTTCTGTAGAGCACAACACTACCTAGTCGTAGAGGCACTTAGCATTCTGCAAATAATACCACATTATTACGAGGAAAAATGGTCTAAAGACTTTTTAATTATTTAAACTATGTTCATACTCTGTGTATAATTATGATTAACATCAATCAAAAGTCAGTTGCAATAATCAACAGGCTATTGAATTGGTGCTAATTGGAGAGTCACATAGGCTTCAGTAACAATTTCTCTTATCTGTGGCTTTCCATCAATTATCTAGAAGGAAGTGTAGATTGAAGACAGGATAATCCGGTGATTGGATACAGATATACAGATTACAGACACTAAAGCATCACTTATCAATGATGGTGTTGAAATAATAGACTAATGAATTATTAAAGCTGAGCGTCTTACAGTGATTAAAATAACTTGTCAAATATATTATTGGAGCTCTTGTTTAAATTGGAGTTCTAGAATGACAAAAATAACAAATCAAATAAAAGTGCATTAAAACCCCTTATGTCATCCTTCAACTTTTTCTGCATAAAATTATTGAATAAACCTAGAACTATCAAGTCAATCTCATAAGTAATTTTTCATCATAAACTTCACTCATTGATCCCTCATCTTTTGTAAACTTCCCCTATTATTTAACCACTTTTACATCCATGTAGACAGTTGGCTCAGTACCCTGTCTAGGTCTGAGCATCATTAATTTAAGTAAACTTATTGATGACCGCAAGTGAAGGAAAACAATCATCAAGTCTGTTGTAGTGATGGCCATTGACCATCAATGGTCAGATACAAATTGTTTTGCCGTATGTGATACCTTATAGCGGCGGACGGGATGCTGGCTGTCAATATCCCAACAGCGGCATCCTGGCCGCCAGAATGCTGGCAGTGGGGTGAGCGCTAAGAGTCCCCTTGCAGGCTCACTGCGCTTGCCACAGAATCTATTCCCACTGTATAGGTTTCGTGGACACTTATGAGTGGGATTAGCCCTCGGATTCCAGCTGTCGGCATTGCTGGCCGTCAGGATTTTGGCATCAGTATACTCAACGCTGGGATCCCGACAGACAGAATCTTTACTACGTCCCGCTTTGCCGTTGATCAATGTTCACTGATAGCGAGCACCAGTGATGGAAGTCCAATGATGGATGGTAGTTACAGTCTGCACATGCATGCAAACCAGGGACTATAAAGATGGTTGTACCTTTTTCCACAATATTTTAAAACCATCAACAACTAATGCTTAACCTGTCAATAACCATCACTACCCCGGTGGAATGAACTAGTTCTGGCTATTCAAACAGCTTGGAGAGGATGCAAAAAGAGCATGCAGCAACTAATTTGATTGGTTGAAGTATCTGTCCAATAAGGCATCACATTGCTGGTTTTAAACCCCTGCATAACTACAGTTTACAGGAGCTGCCAATCATTAGATTAGTAAATCTACCCCAGAATGTCACATGACACTTGTGATTCAATACAAGTATATTTGAGTGTCAAGGGGGGGATTTACACAGTTGAGTCACATTATAATGACCACCTACATTTGACGTCAGTAGCACGTTGCCCATGAAGTGTGTCACGTGCTATGTGCTGGCTTGGTGGGTATATAAGGTGTGCGCTGGCTTGATGGGTATATAAGGTGTGCGCTGGCTTGGTGGGTATATAAGCTGTGTGATAGGCCGTCTGCACACATATCACTCATTGCTGACCTAGGTAAAAGGGGCAATTTATCCGAGTTGCAAAAAACGGATGATTATTGGTTTCCGGCCAAGGGTGGCAGTATTTCTGAAACAGCGCAGTTTATGACCTGTTCGCGTGCTGCTGTGGTGAAGGTGTATCGTGACTGGACAAATGGCACCATTGCGAATAACCGTCGTGAAAACTGCGGAGCACCACGTGCCATTGATGTGACAGGTGGATGTCATCTACGAAGGCGCGTGAGGGCCAATCGACGTGCTACAGTGGAGCAGCTCACCGTCACAATGAACCTGGGGGCTACCAGTCGTGTGTCTAAAACAATAGTTCAGCCCATCTAGATGCTGTCCATGCTGCACACGACGGTTTCTCTGGCTATTAGCTGTGTATGAACCAAATTGACATAGGCATTTTTTAATGTAGACAATATTTTATCAAGCAAGATGTTATCTATTAAACCATACTGGTTACTACCCAGCAACACAACACTTGTCAATATGTTCAAAAAACTGAAACATCACTTCCACTATCTTCATCTGATAGATTATTATTATCTACATTTTTTGTGACTTAGTTGTAAATATATTTCTTGATGCAGTTAGTGTTCACTGGTTTATTTCTGATTGATTTGGTTCAAAAAATATATTTTTGTGATTGATCTATTTTTCTACCAATAACATAACAGTGTTTCGGTGATAGTAGGCTTGATCTTTGCACTGTGGGATCGGCACACATGTTTTATTGTCACTTTCTGAAATATGTCATCCTGTCTGGATGTGACCCCGTTTTTATTTATGTATTCATTAATTATACTTTCAAATGAAAATGTAGCTTTTAGAAATAAAGTCATGCCTTCAGCTCGCCTTTAGAGAGTATTGATAAAATATAGAGCTTAAATTATAAAATTGGGAAATGACTCAGGATTTTACAGTGCTTTCCTATTTACAGTGTTTTTTTGCTTAAGAAACACTGCCCCTGAACTGCTTCAGCAAGCTTATAAATCAGATCACCAACCATACATAATTTATTTCAGTAGGTAACAGACTGTGCAGCACCGCATACAAATATGTTCTGAAAAATGTGTCTGTACTGCACACCAGACTGGAATATATACACAAAATGCATGGTGTTGGGTAACATTGAAATGATTATTCTTTACAAATTAAAATCAGGTCGTATTTTGCTTGTGAAATAAAAATAACAGAATTTGAATGCAAATTTCAAACTTGACTTTTCTACAAATGTTACAATGTTTACTTTAACACATTTCCATATCTATTATATAATTGGGTACCATGCCAATCTAGTGCAAGTGTAGTGGACATAGCATGCAGCTCCCGCCCCCTCTCAGTGGTGACCCTTTGTTTAATGAGAGACACGCACATGCCCGCTCAACAGCCTCAGTGTATTCATCCAGCTCCCCACCTCATCCACTTCAACCACCAATCCACCCACCATTGCACAAAAATACCCACCCTTATCCTCCTGCCTCTAGGCTCCACCAGCATGTACAGCAGCACCCATGTGGTTCACAGCAGGATTCAAGTGTGACCACTGCTCTTCCGATGTAGCTCTGCAGCACACCTGCCTTTGATAGTTAATTGGCTCTATCCCTGGAGACCTGCTAATATCTGCAATAAGGGCAGGAGGACTCCTGCCTAGTACCACTAAGCCTGCACTGCAGCGAGCAATGGTGCATCTGCAGCTGCTGCTGGAATGTGAGATGAGACCCAACGGTGAGCAATGATTCGGCATGCTGCAGACGGCTGAGTCTCGTGAGTCTGGCCCTGACCTATGGGCCATTGTCACACAGCGTAGCTGGAGCACTGCCAATTCACTGCAGGCTCCGGCCTGTAAAACTTCTGGGAGCAAGATAGATATATATATATATATATATATATATATATATAGTCCACACGGACCGGCACTCCCTCCTCCCCCTGGGTAAAAGCTCCGGTGCCCTCCAGGAACAGTTCAAACTCAAACAGCAGCAGAAAAGAGTGCGGCACTCGGAGACTTAAAAAGTGCAAAAAGTTGTATTACACAAATAGACTGACGTTTCGGGGTCAATATACCCCTTTGTCAAAGTGAACAAAGTGAATGTATTAAAACTAAAAGTAGTGATGAGCGGGTTCGGTTCCTCGAAATCCGAACCCCCGAACTTCACCCATTTTACACGGTTCCGAGGCAGCCTCGGATCCTCCCGCCTTGCTCGGTTAACCCAAGCGCGCCCGAACGTCATCATCCCGCTGTTGGATTCTCGCGAGATTCGTATTCTATATAAGGAGCTGCGCGTCGCCGCCATTTTCACTCGTGCATTGGAGATGATAGGGAGAGGACGTGCAGCGTTCTCTCAGTTTCTGTGTTCAGTGTGCTGCAAATATCTGTGCTCAGTGTGCTGCAAATATCTACATTCTCTGCCTGAAAAACGCTCCATATCTGTGCTGCATTGTTGTATATAGTAGGAGAACAGTGCAGAATTTTGCTGACCACCAGTATTATATAGCAGTACGGTACAGTAGTCCACTGCTCTACCTACCTCTGTGTCATCAAATATACTATCCATCCATACCTGTGCTGCATTTTAGTTGTGCGCAGTATATATAGTAGGAGGACAGTGCAGAATTTTGCTGACCACCAGTACATATATAGCAGTACGGTACAGTAGTCCACTGCTCTACCTACCTCTGTGTCGTCAAGTATACTCTCCATCCATACCTGTGCTGCATTTTAGTTGTGCCCAGTATTATATAGTAGGAGGACAGTGCAAAATTTTGCTGACCACCAGTACATATATAGCAGTACGGTACAGTAGTCCACTGCTCTACTTACCTCTGTGTCGTCAAGTATACTATCCATTCATACCTGTGCTGCATTTTAGTTGTGCGCAGTATACTATAGAGTAGGAGGACAGTGCAGAATTTTGCTGACCACCAGTATATATATAGCAGTACGGTACAGTAGTCCATTGCTCTACCTCTGTGTCGTCAAGTATACTACAAAAGTTAAGTAAAATGACCCAAAAATCAAAATTAAAAGCACCTGATGAGAAGCCTAAACTTGCCAATATTCCATTTACGACACGGAGTGGCAAGGAACGGCTGAGGCCCTGGCCTATGTTCATGGCTAGTGGTTCAGATTCACAGGAGGATGGAAGCACTCATTCTCTTGCTAGAAAACTGCAGTGCCACTCCTAGGTGGGCCAGGTGTTTGTGTCGGCCACTTTGGTCGCTTAGCTTAGCCATCCAGCGACCTTGGTGCACCTCTTTTTTTCTTTGCATCATGTGCTGTTTGGGGACTATTTTTTAAATCGGCCATCCTGTCTGACACTGTAGTGCCACTCCTAGATGGGCCAGGTGTTTGTGTCAGCCACTTGGGTTGCTTAGCTTAGTCATCCAGCGACCTTGGTGCACCTCTTTTTTTCTTTGCATCATGTGCTGTTTGGGGACACTTTTTTGAAGTGCCATCCTGTCTCACACTGGAGTGCCACTCCTAGATGGGCCAGGTGTTTGTGTCGGCCACTTGGGTTACTTAGCTTAGCCATCCAGCGACCTTGGTGCACCTCTTTTTTTCTTTGCATCATGTGCTGTTTGGGGACACTTTTTTGAAGTGCCATCCTGTCTCACACTGGAGTGCCACTCCTAGATGGGCCAGGTGTTTGTGTCGGCCACTTGGGTTACTTAGCTTAGCCATCCAGCGACCTTGGTGCACCTCTTTTTTTCTTTGCATCATGTGCTGCTTGGGGACAATTTTTTGAAGTGCCATCCTGTCTGACACTGGAGTCCCACTCCTAGATGGGCCAGGTGTTTGTGTCGGCCAATTGGGTCACTTAGCTTAGTCATCCAGCGACCTCGGTGCAAATTTTAGGACTAAAAATAATATTGTGAGGTGTGAGGTGTGAGGTGTTCAGAATAGACTGGAAATTAGTGGAAATTATGGTTATTGAGGTTAATAATACTATGGGATCAAAATGACCCCCAAATTCTATGATTTAAGCTGTTTTTGAGGGTTTTTTGTAAGAAAAAAAATGAATCCAAAACACACCCGAATCCGACAAAAATTTTTCAGGGAGGTTTTGCCAAAACACGTCCGAATCCAAAACACGGCCGCGGAACCGAATCCAAAACCAAAACACAAAACCCGAAAAATATCCGGTGCACATCACTAATTAAAAGGCTTTTGGAGCAGTTTTCGTAAAAAACTGCTCCAGGGCCCTCATTCTGAGTTGATCGCTCGCTAGCTGCTTTTAGCAGCAGTGCAAACGCTAGGCCGCCGCCCTCTGGGAGTGTATCATAGCATAGCAGAAGTGCGACCGAATGGTTAGCAGAACTGCTCGTAAAAATGTTCATGCAGTTTCAGAGCAGCTCCAAACCTACTCCTACCTTGCGATCACTTCAGTCAGTTTAGTTCCTGCTTTGACTTCACAAACACGCCCTGCGTTCGGCCAGCCACTCCTCCGTTTCCCCAGGCACGCCTGCGTTGTTACCTGACACACCTGCATTTTTTTAGCACACTCCCTGAAAATGGCCAGTTACCACCCAGAAACACCCACTTCCTGTCAATCACTCACAGATTAACAGAGCGACAGAAAAGCGTTGCTCGATCTTGTTTAAAACTGCATAGTTTTGTGTGAAAGTACTTGGCGTGTGCGTACTGCGGCCCGTACGCATGCGCAGAAATGCCGATTTTTAGCCTGATCGCTGTGCTGTGAACAACAGCAGCTAGCGATCAACTCGGAATGAGGGCCCAAATCCTTTCATTCACTATTTTTAGTAAGCAAGATCGCATTTCTCTAATACTTATAATGGGAAATGTGATCTGGCCAAATTCACTAAAAATTAATTGTGAAAAAATCACAGGGCTCACTGCAGATTCTGTACCACTGCACAGCTTTCTTTGCCCCTAGGTAGAGAAAGCAGTGCAGGGAGCCAGCAGTGTGATCAGCTCTGTGTGTCCAACACACAAGCTGATCACTGTGAAAAACAATGTAAAAAGAAAATTAAATGAGCTGCGGAGCAGTCATCTCAACGAGGAGGGGGTGCTGGTGGTGGTATTAGCGGTAGCGATGAGTGGCGCGACATGAGCACCACAAAATCAGGATATTTGTGTGTTTGAATAGCTCCCCCATTCAAGTATGGGTTAAAAATAATTTTGTGACATTAGGTAAGGAAATATTCATGAAATAATTCTGCTTTTCCAAATATATTCTCCGCTGTATAAAATATAATTACAGACTTTTTTTGTGCTCAAATGAATGTCCTTATTTATCAATAAGTGATAAATTTCACTGGGAGTGATAAATTTCACCAAATAATTTTGTGACATTAGGTAAGGAAATATTCATGAAATAATTCTGCTTTTCCAATTATATTCTCCCTTGTATAAAATATAATTACAGACTTTTTTTGTGCTCAAATGTATGTCCTTATTTATCAATAAGTGATAAATTTAACTGGGAGTGATAAATTGCACCAGCCAATCACCTCCTGTCATTTTTCAAACCCATCCTATGATATGGAAGTTAGGAGCTGATTGGCTGGTGCAATTTATCACTCACAGTGAAATTTATCACTCATTGACAAATAAGGACACTAGCACCAAAAGAAAGTCTACGGTAGCTGTATTTTTACTTCTGTGCTTCCCCATTTATCATCTTTACTCCCTCCAATGGACAAGATCACACAGAGAACATAAACTCCATCTAATTAAATGCTATTTGAATTTTAGAATCTGTACATACTGTGCAAACCCAGTTTTAGAACTTTGTGGGTCAAATGAGGGCAGCTCAGAAAAATAACAAACCAGCCCTGAAGAAAACCACACAGCCCCAGAGGTGATTACCTTGGTTATGGATATTATATATTCACTATTCTAATTTACATCTTATTGTTATTCATTTTTGGTTTGTACGTTTCTCATTTTGTAAACACTCAGCTCCAATCATGATACATTACCACAAAGATAAATTGCTGTAGCATTAAGTATTGACACGATGACGTTGGATTTTCCAAAATACAAAACAGATTTAATGTATATTAACTGATGACAAATGTGCAGTGATGCTCTGTAATACTATCAACCCAATGATGTCAAAGGAATGGAAATAATGTGAATGGAAATTCCATAAAATTTAAATTTTAATTAATAATATCTGTGCTCTGCTCTGCAGTAGACCAGTGATAAGATGATAATTTAGTCCTAGTACAACCTTCTAATATGTGCCTTATACAAGTTAGAGATGTGTACAGACCCCTGTGTTTTAGTTTTGGTTCTAATATTCATCATCGTGTTTTGGTTCAGATTTTATTTTCGGTTCAGTTAAAAATCAAAGGAACAAAAAAAATATTTTATAAAAAATTATCAAAAAAATTATAAAACAGCTATAATCATGCAATATTTGCATCTAAAACCCCAAATTTGGATTCAAAATCTGAATTTGAAACTGTAGGAAGATCGGTCTGGATCTTGGGAGATCCAGACCGGGTTTTGGTTCAGTTCAGATCCACAAAATTTGAGTGGATTCTCATTTCTTCCTCCTTCTAATGTTGTAGTCTCCATTGCAATAGGCGTCTCTCAAATAAATGTCCATAGAAAAACAAGCTCCTCTTTCTCTCTCCTACCGGGCTTGCAATCATCATCATCAGTTCATAACACTGCATGCAATTACCCCAAAAAGTAAGGAGAAATAATATAGTGTAATACTTTTTAATTAGGGATAACACAAATGTTAAAAACAATTGAAGTAATTACATAAAATATAATTTATACAGTAGCAGAAGTGAAACAATTAGTGGCTAGCCTTTAGAAGTGACAACAGGCAGTACTAATGAGCAGTGTGTAATATACTAATGGAGTCCTGGGTCTCTCCTTGGAACAGCTACAAACCTTTGCCGTATCATCCACTGGTGTTATGGTTAGGACTTCCACAAGATGGCTGAAGTGTTGCGATCTGCACCGAGATGTTGTCCATCTTGTGGAGGTACTGACAGTAGCACCCATGGACGATACGGAGAGAGGAGGAGGATCTTGTCTTTGTTTGCACATTGAGTTAGGAGATGTTTATTGTTAAGGAAACTTTGAGATATTGGATAGTGGAGGATTTTTTCTATTCTACATCAAAAGGAATGTGATTATTATTTCCATACTTTATCGCTCTCTCTTTCTCTCTCTCTCTCTCTCTATATATATATATATATATATATATACTACATGGTGTGCCGTGCCAGTGGGGAATTAGCTCATTTTCTTTTTTATTTCTACAAGTTGGAGGTGGGGATAATCACCCCGTTAGATTCTTACCCACGGGTGTCTACTCTTGATTTGTGAGCATTTAGATTCTCAATATTTTTTGTACTTGCCTCCCAGAAATCTCCATTTCACTAAGGACTGCTTTTTGTCGCAGCCGAGCGAACGGGTCCCTACTGCGCATGCGCCGGTGCTGTAGTGCGCCGGTGCATGCCAGATGGCCGAAGGCCATAGCAGGGCTGCGATCGTCTCTGCCTGATTGACAGGCAGAGGCGATCGCTGGGCGGGAGGGGGCGGAACGGCGCCGTTTCGTGGGAGCGGCCCAGCCATTGCAGGCGGGCCGCAGCAGCTGCGTGATGTCACACGCAGCCGCTGCGGGCCGGAGAGCGATGAGTAGCTCCCTGCCAGCATGCTAAAGCTGCGCTGGTCGGGAGCTACTCTTTAAGTGCAAAGGCATCACCGCTGTGCGATGCCTTTGCACTTCTGCGGGGGGGGGGGGAGGCCGGAACTAACATGCGGGGTGGGATAGCCCTGTGCTGGGCGTCCCCCCGCATGTCAGTGTGATGATCATAGCTGTGCTAAATTTAGCACAGCTACGATCAACTCGGAATGACCCCCTAAGCCTGCTCAAGATTCAACATGTGTAGAGGTCCTTGCCAGTATATATGCTTCATGTAATGCATGCTCAGACCAGAAAATCACAACATTCATGGAGTTTTGCACTTGCATTCAACTTAGAATCAGACCCTTTTCGCTCTTTGAGAAGAATTCTTCTTATGTAAACATGAAATGGTATCATGTACATAAACCTTAATTCTGAATTGATAGAATACACTTTTTTTTTACCATTTGGTGAATGAAGCCATTGTTCTTACCCATCTCTGCAGAGGGGCATTATGAAAATAAGTCAAACACATGGATAGGGAATTAAAAGTACATTGTAAATTCTCCACTTTTATCATAACAGGTCTCTTGGATATCTGCTATGTGATTATGGAGGAAATGTATCAATCCTCTAGAGAGATAAAATTGATAAGTTTCCCACAGCAACCAGCGTCTAACTGTCATTTATAGAGTACAGTTTATAAAATGATAACTAGAAGCTTATTGGTTGTATGGACGACTTCTCCACTTTATCTCTCTCGATGATTTGATGCACCTCCCCCTATGTGTCTTCAGTGACTGTCATACTGAACTCATACTGAACTCATAATATCTTCAGGGTGTTTAAACGGGGTAAAACATATATTAATAATATGACTGTGTTCTTGTGAATTATATACATTTCAGCCCGTTAATTGAGCTAGTGTTCTTTTAGTACTATGACAGCAGATAACAAAGGACTTATTTTTTTTTCTTGTTATAAGTCCTCTTCAAGTCATTATTCTACAAAACATTGCATCTACTGACAAAAAAAATACAACTATAATCATCCTGCAATTACTGTAACTGCTACAATTTTTTTAACAGGAGACATGAACTTGTTTGGATACCGCGAGGCAATTACTGGAAACCAAGAAAGACAGACAGGTCTAATGAAACTATGGTTTTATTTTACATAATTTTACTGAACTGCATCCCGAAAGATGCTGAAGTCGTCAAAACAGATATGCCTTTGAATTCGTTATTTTGTAAATGAAACTAAATTCGCCACCAAGGAAATGTAAAAGTATTACAATTGTATATCATATGTACATAAGCACATATGAATATTTTTTTGCCGACTGCTTATTCTAACAGTTCTTAGGAAGATAGACGAAAAATGACAAAATAACAGTTGTGAGTAGACGCTGATCTATAATTGCTTGACAGTCTTGTGAATAATATGATAATATGTAATGCATGTGCATAAAATCTCTTTTAAAAAGGAAATACGGAAGGAAATTATCTGTCACGTTTATTTTAAGGCTTGATGTAGTTAAAAACAAAAATTAAAAAAAAGCAGAGTTGGTTTTATACTGTAGCAAGTGTGGTTTGCATTTTATATGAAGAAAAGTTTCCAGTAGTCGCCTGAAGTTACTAGTTGTTATAAGGGCAGATGTATCACAATCTGCATTTTGATATTGTTTGCCCAAATTCGCAAAGTGAAAATAAATATTTTCACACAAATTTACTAAAATGCTCTTATAAGAGCCTGTCCTGGCAAAGAGCTGGAAGCTTCCTGGCTCAGGTCCTCAGCAGTCAATGCTGCGTTACCAGGGGCCGATGGAGAGGGCTCCTACTCTGAAAAAATCTGCAAATCAGTAGATAGGGTAAAGCCATCTTCAGATGGAGTTATCTTATGAGGGGTAAGCGTCTGTTGGGAATGGAGTGGTCACAGCCCATACCAGAGATATCTGCTGTATTCCCTCCATAGTCTATCTGGGGGAAACGAAATATTTGTGTGTACCCCTAAAAATGGCTGTTGTTGAGGAATATCCTGCAAGTGTTTAAACTATAATCAGTGTTGGCAAAATGTTTTGTCTTACCCCCTCCCCAGGCATCTCTGTTCGGGCTGAAAATTAAATGCCAGTGCTCAGCATCGCAACAGCGGAACCCCAACACTCAGAATGCTAATGGATTACATGAGTATTCTAACTCTAACCCTAGTCCTGAGCCTAACCGTCCCCTACTGCAACCTAACCCAAACCATCCCCTCATGCTACCTAACCATAACCCTTCCCCTAGTGCCTAAATCTAACCCTTCCTCTAGTGTCTACCCTTAACCCTACAACTAACTCCAACCCTAATACTCGCCTTTGGGATCCATTGGCATTTTGAATGTCGGCATTCTACTGTCAAGATTGTGACCGGCAACATCTTAACCGTTGGGATCATGACTACATCCCCTCTGTTATTACTGGTACTCCAAGAGACTACCACAAATGTCAGTGTACCCAAGTACAGATGGTGTAATGG
The DNA here is from genome assembly GCF_028390025.1 of Pseudophryne corroboree. Taxonomy (NCBI): domain Eukaryota; kingdom Metazoa; phylum Chordata; class Amphibia; order Anura; family Myobatrachidae; genus Pseudophryne; species Pseudophryne corroboree. Next base: position 812,745,153 of record NC_086448.1, read on the forward strand.
TTAGCATTACTGCCTCACAGCACTGAGGTCATGGGTTTGATTCCCACCATGGCCCTAACTGTGGGGAGTTTGTATATTCTCCCCGTACTTGCATGGGTTTTCTCCGGGTGCTCTGGTTTCCTCCCACAATCCAAAAAGATACTGGTAGGTTAATTGGCTTCTAACAAAAATTAACACTAGTGTGAATGTGTGTGCATCTACATGTGGTAGGGAATATATATTGTAAGCTCCACTGGGGCAGGGACTGATGTGAATGGCCAAAATATTCTCCGTATAGCGCTGCGGAATATGTATGCGCTATATAAATAACTGGTAATAAATAAATATATAATAAATAAGTCTGTGTGTACCACTTCCTGACATACCTAGACTGGAACTATCTCAATTTTGGTAATTGATGTGTGGGCCGACCTGGTCGGAGCACACAGGACAGTGGCGCTGGTTGAACCGTCAATGCTCTCTTGTCGCAATTGCTGTCATCTTTGAAAGTTCTCTTTTAGTGAAACAATTATTCTGACTTTATTTATTATATTTGTACTGTCCAAGGTTTCCTTCTGATTGCCCATCTTCATATATTATGTTTGAAAAAGAAATACCTTATAGAGCCCACTATTTAAAAACATGGACGTAGTGATCTTTTTATACGTGTCTACATCTTTTTGTTCATTCGTAGAGTATTTTCCATTTGTGCTTTTGTAAAAAAAATAATAATGCAAATATGCGCATTTCCTATAGCTATAAATACATATATAGACTGAGAATTGGAAGCTTTACTTTTGAAGGTTTTTGAAAGTAAACTTATGTTTATATATTTCCTCAGCCGAGCGTCAGATTCCTGTTGTAAGCAATAGCTATATATTTTTTTCTCCCCTCACCTGGGAATCCTTCAAAGCTCATACACTAGCACAGTGCCTCAGCGATGATGGCATCTGATGAATTGCCACTGACATGTTTGACACTTGATATGGAACTTTATTGCAAATATTACTTTTGCTTCTTGATTTGAAGCTCAGCTACTTTGAGTACATTGTGCCCATGAGGGTGTTTGTACATTCTGTGTAGAGCCCAAACTTTGTAATATACACAGCAAATTCCGTCTTTCCTATGCTAATGTGTCTCCGTAATATATAGGATCCTTTATTATTTTGCACAATATTGCCTCTGTATTTCCTATGTATCTCCTAGGCTCTTAGGCTCCCATGTGACCATCATATTGTTATATAGAATGTGCTTTTACTCTATAACGTTGCCTTCCTTTTACCAGTGAACTGTTATACATGCAAATACATCCAGCATTCCATTTCTGTGACTTTATGGACTCATATGTTGACTACAAATAGACCCTTGGAATAGTGCAATCTAGAAGCGCTGTTTGCTTCCTATTTCGACACGCTGTTTAGCTAAGATTGATGTATATGTATATGTTTACTGATTTACTGAAGTATGACAAAATCAATAATGGGAATGATTAATTCTACTCATACATATGTAGGTAACATCTACAGCACATGTTAGCTCTGAGAAAGAAATGAGAAGCCATTTAGTACATATGTGTTTAAGGTCATTACAGAGGTTAGAACTTTACGGATGATTCTAATGTATTGGGTAAATTGTTTTTCACACGAAGATTGAATATACTGTATACAGTAAATAAGATGTATTGCTAACTGAAGATTATTTTTTTCAATGCAACTTACAGTAATTTACTGGAGCACTGATAAAAAAAATAGTTGGGATATTTGTTAATTATCATAGTGATGCTGCATAATGTAGAGGTTTTTGGACTTTTGATTTGAGTCCTACTGCGGTTATACTAAGGAAAATTAAAGGATATTTCCTTATTTATTTATTTTTACAATTTGGATTTCTATAAAGTACAGAAAAAAATCTACTTCCTGTTTGGCGGGTTGGGACTCCGGGAAGATGGTCAGTATTTGAAAACCGAATGTTGTAAAAATACAGGAATATGTCTTTAATATGAACCACAATTTATGAGCAGATGAGGCTTATCTGGCTGTGTAGCCTTGATAAGGAAGTAGTGGATTTCTGCCCAGCCTCAGGGGACAGGACACTGAAGAATTTGTAATACTTTAGAGCAGGCTTGTCCAACCTGCTGCACTCCAGCAACTACAATTCCCAGCAGGCCCTGCCACAGTTTTGCTGTCAGGAAATGCTAAAACTGTGGCACGGCATGCTAGGATGTGTAGTTTCACAACAGCTGGAGGGCCACAGGTTGGATAGGCCTGCTTCAGAGCATACTTGCCTACAGGAGGAAGCAGCCAGGTCACATAGGAGGGGTCATGGAGGAGGCGGTACAGGGACATAGTGATGCGATTGCATCATTGTAGCCCTGCCCCCCACTTTACAATGCCAACATTACGGGCACTGTAAAGTGAGGGGTGGGGCTACAAATCACATCATAGCCCCACCCCCTATTGCCTGAGGGGATGCTATGCAGCCGCGGTGAGCGAGAGGATGAGGCGAGCGGTGGGATGTGACATGCAGTAGACTTGCCCATTTTCCCGGGGGGCCAGGACTGCCACCCGATTTTTGGGAGCCTCCCGGCCTTTCCAGGAGAGTAGGCAAGTATACTTTAGCGGTGGAGAAGCACTGTGGGATTTGTTTGAACTTACTCAATTTTAAGCCTTTTTTTAAAGGAAAGTACATTAATCTGTGCATATAAACAAATGTAAATAATGGGTAATGTCACAGTGTCAGACTGACCCATGAAGGTCCCACATGGGGAATGTAAAGATAGGGGCCCATGCTTATGGGTGTTTGGCTAAGTATTAGAGATTGCATTATTTGGGCCCCATTACAAATAAATATAATAAATACTGCTAGTGCATGATAATGTACCAGACTAATAACCGCAATGCACTGAAGTGAATACACCATAGTCCTGTGAAGTACAATGTAACTTATGTATAATGTACGACTCAAGTGCACAGTCTGGAACCTGATCCCTAGAGGAGATAGTGGGCCTTAAGACAGTGGTGCCCACCTTCTTCTGTACCCATTTGGACCAGTCCAACTCAGGCTTAAGATGTATGGTTGTGTAAAAAGGTAGTTCCAATGTCAATAAATATGTTTAATATATAAATAAGTTAAATAAGCGTTGGCACTTGGGTGCCATGAGACAGTGCAGTGACTGCAGCAGCGGCAACCTCTCTCCCCAACTCAGCACACAGTCACTGCTCTCTTTCCCTGCATCATATGTGTGGGGGGAGTGATTGATCACCTGATGCCCATCACCCATCAGCCACTCTGTGGCTGCAAAATAACTAATATGTTCTTTATATTTCCTAAGCACCTCCCTGCATTGGCCATGCCCCCTCCTAGGGCCTGAACCCGGAATAGCTGCCGGTGCCCCTGCATTACACCCCATATGACATAAAGAGGCATATTACTTATGTATCATTCTATTTTACACACAATTGTATTGATAATAGAGATTTCGAAAACTTATATTTACATGTGTGGGAACTGGCACCATGTGAACCATTCCAAAATTGCATTTATGTTTCAAATATCCAAATAAAAACTTTTCAGCTTGCAACAAATAACAATTAACAAGATGTAAAAAACATGTTGCAATATTAGTTAAATCATGATACCAGTGTAGTAAGTCTGATGATAGTTTAAAAAAAAATAAGTGGTTTTGGTACAACACCAAACATATATCATAGGTGGGACTGCAATAAACTGGAAAGTTTTTTTCTTATTTTTTTTATTACACTCGGTTAATGTGGGCCAGTATTATTATTATTATTACATCTAATTTATAGGGCGCCACAAGTGTTTCGCAGCGCCGTACAAAGGACAGTACAGGGAGACAAAACTTAGCATAACAGTAAATAAATAACAAAAATGGAGTGCAGGTAACAAAGAGCAACACAATTCTCAAAACATAATACAGCTTAGATGTAAGTAGCTAAGGAGTAATCATTGTACTACTTGGGGCTGGCGGCCATAAATAGAGATGAGCCTTTACCAGCAGGACAGAAAGCAGGTAAAGATGGTCGCTGAGTGAAATGTGTCAAGCAGAGGGTTTAGACAAGAGGAAAGAGGGCCCTGCTCTGAAGAGCTAACAATCTAGTGGGGAGGGGCAACAGACAGATGACATGAGGTGCAAGCAGGTAGAAGCCTGATGGTGGTATGCGAGCAAAGCAGAGATGTCCAAGGCATGGGGCAGGGGGATAGAGGAGCAGCCTAAGGACTAGGTTATGCATTGGAGGGGTACGCTTTGATGAATAGGTGGGTTTTCAATGCCCGTTTGAAGCTTTGCAAGGTCGGGGAGAGTCTAATGGAGCGGGGGAGCGCATTCCACTGAAGGGGTGCAGCACGGGCAAAATCCTGAACTCGTGCATGGGAAGCAGTGACCAAGGCAGAGGAGAGGCGACGGTCATCAGCCGACCGTAGTGGGCGGGAGGGAGTATGAAGGGAGAGGAGGTTGGAGATGTAGGGAGCAGTGGAATTAGAGATGGCCTTGTATGTGAGGGTGAGGAGTTTGAAGAGGATTCTGTAGGGGAATGGGAGCCAGTGTAGATTTTGTTGAAGGGGAGTGGCAGAAGTGGAGCGGCGGGAGAGGAAGATGAGCCTAGCTGCAGAGTTGAGGACAGATTGGAGGGGAGCGATGTGGGAGCAAGTGAGGCCAGTGAGGAGCACATTGCAGTAGTCAAGTCGTGAGATGACCAGTGAGTGGATGATAAGTTTAGTTGCACTCTGGGAGAGAAATGGCCTGATGCGAGCAATGTTGCGTAGCTGGAACCGACAAGATTGCGCCAGAGCTTGGATGTAGGGTGCAAAGGAGAGGGAGGAGTCAAGAGTGACGCCCAGGCAGCGGAGTTGGGGAACGGGGGAGATGATAGTGTTGTCAACAGTGATAGAGATGTTTGTAGGGGGTGCTGCTCTGGCTGGGGGAAAGATAATAAGTTCAGTTTTATCCATGTTGAGCTTCAGAGAGCGCTCAGACATCCAGGAGGAGATGGCAGAGAGGCAGCTGGAGACCTGAGAGAGGACAGAGGGGGACAGATCAGGAGAGGAGAGGTAGAGTTGTGTGTCATCAGCATAGAGGTGGTATTGAAGGCCAAAGGAGTTAATGAGCGCACCCAGGGAAGAGGTGTAGAGGGAGAACAGAAGGGGGCCTAGGACAGAACCCTGAGGGACACCAACAGGAAGGATGGAAGGGTGTGAGGTGGTTCCGGAGGCAGACACAGAGAAGGAGCGGTTAGTGAGGTATGAGGTAAACCAGTCAAGGACGGTGCTAGAGAGGCCATGTAATGTAATGATTAGATACCAGCAGTGGTGCAGAGAGGGGGCGGGGATAGAGGGTACAAATTACCCAGGCCCACGTGGGATGGAGTGGCCCAGTGTAGCACAGTTCCCACCCCGTTACCTGGCAGCAGCAATTGCAGCTCTTTTCCCCAGCCCAGCATGCACTGTTGTGTGCAGGGCTGCAGAGTGGCTAGGGAGGCGCTTAAAATACATTTTTTTCTGTATTTTTTTCTAAGGGTGAATGGCCACACCTCCTGTGATTAGGCCACACCCCCTAAAAATAGCCTGGGCCCAGCCAGGCTCTCTACTTCCCTGGATACCAGCATCTACAATACCATTTTCTCAATAGTATAGCCAGATTCCAAATACTATATTTATAATGTAGGGCGCAGTGGCGATGTTGGATGCAGTGGAAAGTTGTTTTTTCTTCTGTGTATGCAGATGTTTCAATTGGGTGATCAATGGTTCATATAAAGTGCAGTGGTGAATTTCCCACTAGGCACGTGAGGCACCTGCCTAGGGACGGCACTTGTTTGGGGGCGGCACTTGGATGCTTGCGTTGGTAACATCAGCACAAAAAGTGCCAGTAACTGCAATGTACTGTACCATATGCTATCTTGAATGGAGCGTAAACATGTAGGGCATGCACATACTGCCCCTATAAGCTGTCCCACTTGGTAAATATGTACAGTATATATATATATATATATATATATATATAAAATTAACAAAAAAATTCCTAGTTAGTGGATTTTTTTTTATTATCTTAATAAATTGGCTATCATCAAATGAGGGCTTAAAATCAATCAAAATAATAAAATGAGGCAGGTGGGGGGCGACCATTACTGTGGTGCCTAGGAGCGCCCTCACCCCTAAATCCGCCCCTGAGCAAGTAGTTTTTTAGCATCTGAAAATGCTCAAAATGGGTCCTTGCACAAACACTAATGACAGCGTATAGGGCAGGACTTGTAGTGGCATTTGCAGAAGTCACAGAAGCAACAATGCGACAATGCGCACACATAGATTTGGCAGAGTCAGAGTCAGTTGCAGCCTTATGAATTGTATGTATCTTATCGCGTTGGGTATGGGATGCCAGCAGCCAGGTTCCTGGTGGTTAGCATACCGACGCCGGGATCCCGGCTCCTAGAATGCCGACAGGGGGCCCAGCACAACAAAGCCCCTTGTGGGCTCGGCGGTTTGATGCGCTCGACACAGTTTCTATTCCCACTCTATGAGTGAGTGGGAATAGCCCCTGTTAACTGGGATTCAGGCTGGCGGCATTATCAGTGGTTGGGATTCCGGCATTGGTAACCTGAATGCCAGAATTCCAACTGCCGGCAATGTAACTACGTCCCATCTTATCAATCTCTGCTAGCCACAAGTTATTTTTTTTTTTAAAAATTGGACCTGGAGGAATGTGTACTTCCCTGAGTACAAAAATTCATAATATACATTACAGAACGTACTTACGTTTTTTGATCCTTAAATGACAGAAAAGATAAAAGCTTATTGCTTATTATATTTTATAGTAAACTATAAACAATTATTTGATTTGTAAAGCAATCTGTTGAGTATAGTGTACTTACATTTTTATTCATCATCGTCATCATCATCAATATTATTAAAAACATCAACATTAAATACTGTAATTATATTGTTCTAACTTCTTATATAATACATTGAAATTATGTTGTAGTCATGAGCCCGTCTAATGCACAAATACAGTTTGATGCAAAGAACTGTGCGTGGGCCTCATTTTCTGCGGTGTCCTTTGAAGCTTGAACCTTGTTACACCTCACTGATGGTGTTATGGTACAGATACTTCAAGGAGAAGGGTGAGCGTAACTGCAAAACCCTAACTGCTGACACCTGGGCAATGTAATGGGATACTAGCAGAATCTAACAATGCTTTTGCAGGAAAAAGGAGAAGTCCCCTGACATTTTGATTATATGTAGCATGCATAGGAAACTATTGCAGAAAGCAACAACAAGATAGAGATTATTTTTTATAGTATTCAGCAGTATTATTGTTATTATTATTATTATTATTATTATCGTCTAATTGTTATGGTACTGTATATCCTGATTTCAACATGCACAGGGGGAGAATGGGTGCTAAGCTCCCCCCAGGTGCACCAACAATGAGGATTATACTTCAAAAGGGATCCGGTCAGGATCCTGGCGGTCGGAATCCCGGCAGTCGAAATACCAATGCCGGAATCCCGACACTACCCAAAATGCTGGTACTGGGATACCGGCATTCTTCACTATCCTGCCTACGGAACCCTGACCACCAGGATCACAGATTATGCTTTCTTAGGCCGCCATAGAGGTAAGCTGTTTGGGGGAAGGGGGAAGGGGGGGTGGAGGTTAGGTTTAGGCTGTTGGGGAGAGGCTTAGTGTTAGGCTGCGGGTATGGGAGGGTTAGGTTTAGGCTGTAGGAAGGGGGGTTAGGGTTAGGCACCACAGGGTAGGATTAGGCTGCGGGGGGGCAGGAGGGTTAGGTTTAGGCTGCGTGAAAGGTGGGTTGGGGTTAGGAACCACAGGGTAGGGTTAGGGTTAGGCTGCAGGGGGCAGGAGGGTTAGGTTAGGCTGCGGGAAGGGTGGGTTGGGGTTAGGAACCACAAGGTAGGGTTAGGTTTAGGCGGCTAGGGGGCAGAAGGGTTAGGTTTAGGCTGCGGGAAAGGTGGATTGGGGTTACGGGGGTTAGGGATCAGGGTCAGCTTTTTAAATTAGCCAGTTTCGTTATTTTAATCACTGTCGTTATTTTGACAGTTGGTATCAATGCTAGTATGAAAGCCGATACCAACACTTTCAAAATGGTATTCCTTTTCTATAAGAAATTTTGAGTTCTATTTACTAAGCCTTGGATGTAGATAAAGTCAATGGAGATAAAGTACTAACAAATTGTCTCTTAACTGCCATGCCACAGGTTATGTTTGAAAAATGACAGGAGATGATTGGCTGATACTTCACCTCCATCCACTTTATCTCCATCCAAGGCTTAGTAAATAGACCTCTTTTAAGTGCGTTGGAAAAATAATCATCTCTATAGATCTCTATAAATGCTGTCACACCTAAATTACTTTTATTTTCCTACATTTACTAAGTGGCATGTTTTCAAAACCGTTGATTGTCATTGCTTTGCCTCCTGGATTGAAAACGCCAATGATTTTAAATGCATACCAGGCATGTTTTTCAACAAACGGCTTTGAAAACCCACCACTCAGCTAATATATTATTAAATCGATGGGTTTTTCCTAGAGCATATCCAACTGAGCGGAGTTCCTGCTGGGGCAGCGGCTACATAGCTCTAAGCAGGGTCTATTAGTGCGGCACATGCGCTCTAAGTGCTAGAGTTTTTCCATCTGGAGAAGTGTGTGCATTAATATCACTTAAATGGCTCCATGCTGTTGCAGCGAAGGGAATGTGGAATGCTTATCCCCTGTTATATGACCGTTTGAGCGCTAGCATTTTCTAGCTGGAAAAGCACTGTTGATCAAGGCATCTGTGTGACACCACCCTAAGGCTATCTGAAATATTGCTCCGGTAAACAAGTGCTTCTTAGAATTATGCTTTTCCCCATGACCTGTCACACAACTGATTAAACATCTGCTGAAAAGGTGCTTCAATACTAAAGTATATATAACTTTGCAGGCAGCATTTTTAATGCCAACATAAAAACAGCTTTTCCTATAGTACTGTAGCTGCTTTTCTGCTGCTGAAAAAGTTCTTGCATGACACCACTGTAATAAATTACTGGGGCATCAACCATAAACCTTAGATTACTGTTTTTTAATACTGATATATGAAATTGTTTTATGTTCTTGTGTTATATCATGGACTGGTAGCAACCAATTAAAATTATTACGTAACTGGAAGTGAGAGGGTAATGACATCATATGTTGGATTTTCAAAGCACATGATATAAATAGTTAATGAACTGCTCACTGGGGTGGTATTCAGGTTACCGGCGGATGGGCTCCCGGCGACCACCATACACGTGCTGGAATTCCGACCGCTGGCATACCAACATCTTTTCTCCCTCTTGGGGGTCCACGACCCCCCTGGATGGAGAATAGATAGTCTGGCGCACACCGCAAGGGGCTCATTTGCGCTCGCCCAGCTGTTGGTATGCTGGTGGTCGGGATTTCGGCGCCGGTATGCTGGTCGCTGGGACCCTGACCGCCGGCAAACCATACCACACCCGCTCACTGTCCTTCCTTAATAGTAGTATATGGATGCTGAAAGTTGGCAGTGGTAGATGTTATGCAGTTCATTGTGAAGTGACTCAGGATGCTAAGATCACATCTATCAGAGGTTAGTTGGCCACTCACTCTTGGGAGCATATGCCTATAGGAACATAAACTTGCAGATTGTGAGGCAGACAGAGACATATGGATTTGTGTCTAACTAGAAAGCATACATTGTGACAATCCACACACTCACCCCCAGAAGGTAATTTTGTTTATCTTGCAGAGTTTTCTGTAGCTCAAGATGTAAACAGCTCTGTAGTGCCGCTTTCACATTGTAATGCCGGGTCACACTCGGGAATTGGAAATGGGTTTTTTCTGGGTGTGACTCAGCATTGGACCCTTTCACATTGGCTTCATATTGGTCGGGTTGCCATCGTGTGTGGGGGGCAGAGCCGGCATTGTAGTGGGGAGGGGCGCTGGGAGATGAGGTCATCTCAATGCTGCCTCTGCCTAAGCTGTGAACGGGTCACAGGCTGCATCCATCGTTCATACTGCACCTGACCCGGGAATAACCCTTCTTTATTCCTGGGTTCAAATACCAGGTCAGGTGACCTGGGAATTTGTAAGTGACCCCTTTCACACCGCACAGTGACCCGCAACAACCCGGCAATATGCCGGGTCGATACAGGGTTATTTGTGCGGTATGAAATGGGTATAAATGTGCTATATGCAACTGGTTTACACCAGAATAGAACAGATATATACTGTACGTGCCAGGGTTACACCAGGACAGAACAGTAGTATATGTGCCTGGGTTACACCAGGACAGAACAGTAGTATATGTGCCTGGGTTGCACCAGGACAGAACAGTAGTATATGTGCCTTGGTTACACCAGGACAGAACAGTAGTATATGTGCCTGGGTTACACCAGGACAGAACAGTAGTATATGTGCCTGGGTTACACCAGGACAGAACAGTAGTATATGTGCCTGGGTTACACCAGGACAGAACAGTAGGATATGTGCCTGGATTACACCAGGACAGAACAGTAGTATATGTGTCTGGGTTACACCAGGAAAGTACAATAGTATATGTGCCTGGGTTACACTAGGAGAGAGCAGTAGTATATGTGCCAGGGTTACACCAGGGGAGAGCAGTAGTATATGTGCCTGGGTTACACAAGGGGAGAGCAGTAGTATATGTGCCTGGGTTACACCAGGAGAGAGCAGTAGTATATGTGCCTGGGTTACACAAGGGGAGAGCAGTAGTATATGTGCCTGGGTTACACCAGGAGAGAGCAGTAGTATATGTGCCAGGGTTACACCAGGAAAGAGCAGTAGTATATGTGCCTGGGTTACACCAGGAAAGTACAGGAGGATATGTGCCTGGGTTACACCAGGAGAGAGCAGTAGTATATGTGCCTGGGTTACACCAGGAAAGTACAGTAGTATATGTGCCTGGGTTACACAAGGAGAGAGCAGTAGTATATGTGCCTAGGTTACGCAGATTTGAAGGCAATAATTCATCTCTGGTGCTTTAGCTGTTACACCGTGAAGCTACTTGGCATCCCAGCACTTATTTTCATAGATACAAATGAATGTATCACTACTCACATACTGTATGTATCTTTTTTTGGGCACTGATAAGGTTTAACAATGTTGCTATAAAAACAGTACCTGTAAATAGAGTGCAATTGTGTCAGCCAGCCAAAAAGTGGCTGTCTGAGGACTTCTTTCATAGGTATATTTTTATTTATACTTATCCTGTCCATCTTTTTGCCTCCTTATCTTATTTATGACTGAGTCGCACCTTGGGATAAATACTGAGACGGACTACTTGCGCTGTGTTAAAAATTGACATCAAGGGTGTCTCTATACTAACCTTTGTGCTAAAAGTCTGTATACCTTTCTTCAAGCTGAATGATTGTACTCTGCCCTCTCTCATTCCCCGTCCTATACCAAATATGTTGGCATGACGAGAAAACAGCAGAAGGGTTAGACCGTTACAGTCTCAGCTTCTTTTTTCAAGCTACATGTTATAGTCCTATTGAGGATTTCATTGTTAGCTATTGTTGAAACCTTAATTTCGTATATCTGATGCTCAATAGGGAGATCTGAACAGCAATAGAGATATTATTCTCTTGGATCTCAAAAAGCAGTTCTGGTATGCCTATAAAAAAAATATAGGCCTTTTTTATGTAAGCCTCACTGATGAATTTTCCAAGTGGCACTGTTATGCACATAAAAAACACAGGCCGGTTGACATAAGCCTATATTGACCATATGATTTTAACCCCTGTATACCTATAAGATTGGGTTGCAAACTGGTGAAATGACGGTCAATTAAATAATTTTGTTAAGGGGGGGCGTGGCCTGATGGCTGATCGGGCAGGAAGCACTCCATGTGGGCTCCTCTGATTAAGCTCCCAAAATAGCCCAATAACTTATACTGCCTCACCTTTTCCCTTCCTGTGGAATTGGGGAGCTGGCTCTTCGGCTCCTGCGGGTTGCGGCCTGCTCTCTTACCTCAAGCCGGGACCTCTATTTCAACCCCAACACCGCGGCTGGGGGCGCCGCTGCCGAGGCCGACGCAGAAAGGACCGGCTACGTTATCAGGGCAGCGGAGCCATCACCGGCAGGAGGGAACAGATGGAGATGTGTGGATGGGCCAGCCCACTGATGAGCGCTGTGAGACCCAGGACACCCGCAAGTGCCGGCCGTTTGCCTGGAGGGGTACGCATTCGGAGGACCGTGGGGCACATACCGGTGGTACGCAGCCCCATACGAACACTGCTGCATCCACATCCTGACCGGGTAAGACCCCTCTACTACTCTCACCCCCTGACCTGGCCCTGACAATATAGCAGCGACAGGGCACCCAGACACAGTCTCCACGTGAGAGCTGGGAGGGACCCCCTCCCGTGCTGCAGCAGCCAAACAGGGCCGTGTGAAGAGGGCCGAGACTGGAAGCAAGGACGGGAGGACTCGTCGGCCATTTTGTAGTACGGGGATAGTGTCTGGGAGGCTTCCAATTACACAGCAGTGGAGCACCGACCGCAAGGTACATCTCAGAGAGCGCTCCCTGGTCGGGTGAGATCCCCTCCCCACCCTGTTCTGTGGCCACTTTCCCATCTCATCACCCCGACACCACAATAGTAAAAAGGCGGCCATCTGTTGCTACCAACATTACTTGCAGCCTGTGGGGTTCTCCTCCCAATCTTCACAGACCCTCCAGCAGCTTACTTCTGTGCCCTCACTCCCCTACAAGGCATACAACTGCCAGCAACTGATTGCTTTGCCATGGTCCCCCATGGACAGTCACCTTTAGGACCTACAGTCAGCTACTTCACCCTGCAGCTTAGCCCACACATGCCTTAACAAACGACCCAATTATCAAATTGCATCGCATATGGTGTGGTTGGCTTAAACAACTGAACAAACTTAAAGGACACAGTTGCACAGTATCCATACACTACACTTCTGTGGTATTTCTTCCATCTTCTCTGTGTCTCCTTCGCCACCTAGTGCCTTTTTCCTGATATTACATTTGAGCTTTGTATTGTTTGGTGCTCATCTCTGTTGGAGGCCTGTCGCACATGGAGATGTTTCAAATACCACTACTGTCTGTCCACCTGGAGCCTCTACAGAAAATTATTACCACACTCCCTGTGTTTACCTCATCTACAGTCATGTCTAGATACAATAACAAAGCAAAAAACATAACCTCTCAACAAGGTATCATGCAACACCTCTCTCGCTCAGCGCCACGCAATTTTTCAGGTCTCCGGTCTTCAGGTTCTTCAGGTCTCCATGGAGTCCCTCCGGTGGACTCCATGGAATACCCAGCCCAATCTGAGGACTCTTTTGCTACTAAAAATGATATTCAGGCAATGATGAAGGATCTCAGTAAGATCCTCACTAACAACTTTCAGCAAATGTTTGCCGACTTGCGTCAAGATCTCTCATCATTATCTACATGCACTATGGAATTGGAATCCAAAATGGATTCTAACACCAAAGGCCTTCAGGAATTTTCCCATGATATCAACTACTTATTTAGAGAAGTGGAGTTCCTACGGGATAAAAATTAAGATTTGGAAAATAGGGAAAGGAGATGCAACCTTCGTATAAGGAACATTCCAGAATTGGTAGCACCTAAAGATCTCGAACCATACCTGACTCGGTTATTTTATACACTGGTCCCTAATCTCCAAGACCAACCCCTTCATATAGAGCGAGCTCACAGAGCCCTTCGCCCGAAACCAAAGGAGCGGGAACCCCCTAGGAACGTGGTGCTGACATTTCTTTCATTTAAAACCAAGGAACAGATTTCCATCACAAGCAGGTCGATGCCACGCATCATGTTTGAGGACTCTCAGTTGCAGATCTTCCAGGACCTGGCCCCCTCCACTATAGTCAAGAGGAGAGAATTACAGGACATTAACAAAGTCCTCCGCGATCATGGATACAAATACAAGTGGGGCTTCCCGTTCTGCTTGATAGTTGAGGTGAATGATCGCCAAGTGTCGATAAAAGATCCCGCAGAGGGAAAAGAATTGCTCCACCACCTCAAGCTATCCTTGTCTGCTCCTAACTTGGCCTTGCCCTTCGACAATCCAGAGAGGCCCTGAGGCACCAGGTACTAGTTGGGAGGAACCTACCCAGATCGTGCCACACTCGCAAGGTCCTGAAGTTTTTCCACTATTATATACTATCGTTATGGCCTGTAGAGGCAGATGCTGCCTAGTTCTACACGGAACTTCATCTTTCTTATTTTCTTTATTGTCTACTATGCCGATTATTATATTGAACTGCAATTGTGGTGGCGCTGGCTCTGGGTACCCTTTGCACCATCCGTACATCTGTTCTTTCGTGGTTATGCTGAATTGTACTGTTTGAAAAAAAGTATAGGGTTTTGTGTTTGCTTTTATTTTATTTTTTTCTTGCTAGTTGTATTATTCTATTTGACACATGGCGAGCGCACTACCCGACCTCCAGAGACTACACATTTTTTTCGAACCCCCACGGATCCTACTCTCGAATCGACATGATTCTGGGTTGCAGCGGGATATTGCAATCCTTATTAAAAGTAGACATTGTCACTAACGTTTGGTCGGATCACTCGACTGTCTTAGCCACAGTTGACCCGTTAGATACCCAAACTGGTCGTCTCCCATGGAGATTGAACGAGACACTTCTTCGTATTCCACACTTCAAAGAAATCATAACAACCCAGATTCATGAATACTTTGAAACCAATATCACAGGTGATGTTCCCCTATCCACCATGTGGGAGGCCCATAAGGCAGTTATTAAGGGAGCAATCATACACTGTGGTACACATAGGGAAAAAAACCAAAACGAAAAAATCTCCTTCCTTACAGTTCTTTGCACACAGTTGGAACACACACATAAACAAAATAGAAAAAAGTTACCACACCAATTCACGGGCGCTTCTTATGAACTTGTCAAAATATCATGTTGTCTTTGACCTTAAATAATAAAAGACACATACATAGTGTAACACTGTGAGGCATATATATGAGACCAATCAGTTTTCCCAAATCTGGACTCGTACCAAATGTGCTGGTCTACACAAGGTAGACAATATTTGTAATAAAGGATCGAATCACCGATTCATGCGATATTTGTCTCCAGTCCTCATAGGATATGAACCCCTTCCTCAGTCAGCTCATTCAAGAAGGATATGCAAATAAAACAAATCTAGATGGGGCAATACCATTAAAAATGTTTTAATAAAACAAGCAATAAAAGAAACGGGACAGGTGTACTCTCACCAATTGCGATGGTCTACATGCAAGTAGACAAATCCACATATCAAGAATAACAACCAGGCGTCCCCAGGAGTGATGGTTGACAAACGGCAAGTCCTCCACGTGTCCCCAAGATACTGTTCACCAACGTGTTTCGATAGCAGCTTGCTATCTTTTTCAAGGTGTATCAGTATCCAAACTACCAGGGTATTTATACCCCACCCATTGGAATATAAAAAAGTCCTATTGCCAGACATGGATCTTCCAACTGCTAAAATTTCATATCCGAATACAAAAGTAATCCAATCCCCTCAATCCGTTCCACAGTGTCCTTTAAACAACATCTCCCGCTCTCGGATCCTCCTCGTATATATTCCCTACTTCCGGCGGAACTGACGTCCACGGTACTGTGTGGTGTTAACTTCCCATCCGTGTTCCGTCTCATGCGGAAGTACGTCATCCCGCTGCGCCCCGTAGTCATAGCAACGCGGTGACAGCATCGGCGGAACTGTGTCATCACGTTGATCTGACACTAGCCAGTTTGTTGCCGGAAGTATGGATCCGTCATCACGGTTTGGAAAATAGAGGGATCCTTTTCCAATCCGGACACCTTAGGGTTTGATCCACGCCATTTTGGTGAAGACTCATCATGTAATTAATAAAAATAGCATGTTAAAAGACAATATACTAATAAATCAAAAGGTAGGTATTCAGGGTGACGAAGACAATTTACCCTGGCGGAAGCGGTCAGTATATAATAAAACACTCCCACCTTTCATAACAAATATCCAACCCTTTATATCTATAAACACACCAAAGGAATATTTTAAGTGATAAGACAATGTAGTCAACTTTAATCAAAACTCTGCATTTCCATCTTTGCTAATTTTTTTGGGTGACTTCCCAAAAAAATTAGCAAAGATGGAAATGCAGAGTATTTTTAAATACAAGACTTTGGAACCAATGGGTTTAAACAAAGATTTTGAGACCAAATGGTTCATTTAATTGTACAGAGCACTTCAAGAGATTTTTCTCATTTATAATTCTGTTTTGATTAAAGTTGACTATATTGTCTTATCACTTAAAATATTCCTTTGGTGTGTTTATAGATATAAAGGGTTGGATATTTGTTATGAAAGGTGGGAGTGTTTCATTATATACTGACCGCTTCCGCCAGGGTAAATTGTCTTCGTCACCCTGAATACCTACCTTTTGATTTATTAGTATATTGTCTTTTAACATATTATTTTTATTAATTACATGATGAGTCTTCACCAAAATGGCGTGGAACAAACCCTAAGGTGTCCTGATTGGAAAAGGATCCCTCTATTTTCCAAACCGTGATGACGGATCCATACTTCCGGCAACAAACTGGCTAGTGTCAGATCAACGTGATGACACAGTTCCGCCGATGATGTCACCGTGTTGCTATGACTATGGGGTGCAGCGGGATGATGTACTTCCGCATGAGACGGAACATGGATGAGAAGTTAACACCACACAGTACCGTGGACGTCAGTTCCGCCGGAAGTAGGGAATATATACGAGGAGGATCCGAGAGCGGGAAATGTTGTTTAAAGGACACTGTAAACGGATTGAGGGGATTGGATTACTATTGTATTTGGATGTGAAATTTTAGCAGTTAGAAGATCCATGTCTGGCAATAGGACTTTTTTATATTCCAATGGGTGGGGTATAAATACCCTGGTAGTTTGGATACTGATACACCTTGAAAAAGATAGCAAGCTGCTATCGAAATGTGTTGGTGAACAGTATCTTGGGGACACGTGGAGGACTTGCCGTTTGTCAACCATCACTCCTGGGGACGCCTGGTTGTTATTCTTGATATGTGGATTTGTCTACTTGCATGTAGACCATCGCAATTGGTGAGAGTCCACCTGTCCCGTTTCTTTTATTGCTTGTTTTATTAAAACATTTTTAATGGTATTGCACCATCTAGATTTGTTTTATTTGCATATCCTTCTTGAATGAGCTGACTGAGGAAGGGGTTCATATCCTATGAGGACTGGAGACAAATATCGCATGAATCGGTGATTCGCTCCTTTATTACGAATATTGTCTACCTTGTGTAGACCAGCACATTTGGTACGAGTCCAGATTTGGGAAAACTGATTGGTCTCATATATATGCCTCACAGTGTTACACTATGTATGTGTCTTTTATTATTTAAGGTCAAAGACAACATGAGGTTTTGACAAGTTCATAAGAAGCGCCCGTGAATTGGTGTGGTAACTTTTTTCTATTTTGTTGTGTATTTTAGTGTTGGTGGCACTTTATACCACATCATCCAGGCTGCTTATTTCAGCGCTTGAGTGTGTGATTAAGATCGCTATTTTCTACACACATAAACAGTCCCAATCCTCTCAAGTTCTCTCCCAAATACAGAGAGTTAGGGGGGAACTTCAATCTCTTCTAGCCGAAAAAAACAGAGAAATCCCTCAGATATTTAAATCAAAAATTTTATGAAAAGAATAATAAGTCAGACTCTCTTTTAGCCTCTAAACTCAAGGCAAAGAGAGCTTCCCAAAACATTTTTGCTATACGCAATGCTGGTAATGCCCTTACCTATGACCCAAGACAAATCAGTTCATAATTTTACAAATATTACACATCCCTTTATAATCTTAAGGAACCAGACGCTGGCCCCGCTCTGCTGTCTTCGCTAGCACAGGAATGTTTGGATGCATGCGATCTCCCCAAACTCTCAACTTCGGCTATAGATATATTGAATTCCCCAATCACCCTTGAGGAACTAACGCAGGCGTTAAAAACACAGGAATCATCCAAGGCCCCAGGCCCTGACGGGTTCCCCATGTCCTATTATAAAACTTTTTTGGGGGGCCCTATCTCCTTATCTAGTAGAGGTTTTTAACAAAGTTATGTTGGGGGACAGATTTCACCCTGACTCATTGAACGCTACAAATATTGTTCTCCCAAAACCAGGAAAGGACCCCACGAATTGCATGAGTTATAGGCAGATATCGCTTATTAATGCGGACATAAAGCTACTCGCAAAATTTCTGGCCACCAGATTGTATCTGTATCTAACGCACTTGATCAATGCTGATCAAGTGGGATTTGTCCCGACGAGACAAGCTCTGGATAATACGAGAACGATCAATCTGATATAACGCATCAACAGAACTTAGACTCCAGCAATCTTAATATCATTGGACGCAGAAAAGGCCTTTGATCGCCTCTCATGGCCCTTTATCTTTCAAACATTAAGAGAATATGGCTTTTGTGGTAGCTTTCTGTCGGCAGTCCAGGCTTTATATCACAACCCATGCACGGTGGTGTCCACCAACGGTATTTCCTCCCCATTTGTTAGTCTGGGTAATGGAACCAGACAGGGTGCCCTCTGTCTCCCTTACTGTATGCTCTTAGCATAGAGCCTTTGGCAGCTCACATTAGAAGGAACCCTGATATACAAGGGATCAATGTTCAAAATTCCCAATACAAAATATCACTTTTCGCAGACGACGTCCTGCTATCCCTATCTTCTCCTCTAACTTCTCCTCCGAATTTACAGGCCGAACTCTCGGAGTACGGCGCACTATCAGGACATAAAGTGAACACTACTAAATCGGAAGCGCTGGCTTTCCACCTTCCCAACGACTCTGTGAGTCTGTTAAAATCCAATTTTGACTACATTTGTTGGCCCAAGTCTATAACATATCTGGGGTTCCAGATTACAAAACATTATGATCAATTGTTTAAAGCTAATGATCTCCCGATTTTGAATACCATTAAAAAGGATCTAATCAAATGGGCCCCTGTGTAAATTTCTTGTACAGGAAGAATAAACTCTGTGAAAATGAATATATTACCACGGTTACTCTACTTATTTCAAACTATACCCATTATCGTACCTGCATCATTCTTTCAGTCTCTATGTGGCAAATTTATTTGGGCAAAAAAGACCCCTAGACTTGGCAGACCGTGCCTAGCAAAGTCTTTCACTAACGGCGGCCTAGGCCTCCCCATTTTTGAACGCAACTTCCAAGCAACGCAGCTGAGCCATGTGGTGGCATGGCACACGAAAAAGGAAGGGGAAAAGACGTGGGTGTCTCTGGAGAGCGAATTGATTAACCACCAATCGGTTGGGTTTCTCCCATGGCTTCCGTCGAATTTAAGACCAGCCTCGGTAGCAACGACCCCCTGTGTCTCCTCTGTACTGAAATCATGGGACTCTTTGAATAAGAAACACCAGTTGGTTCCATATCCTTCCCGAATTACCCCTCTTTGGCATCTCCCTGACTTCCCTCTGGGATGTATGACTCCCTATCTGAGGCCATGGGCCTCTTTGGGCATCAATAGACTATTACATGTTTTTGGAGACGCAGCTCCACAAAACTTTATGGCATTATGTGAGAAATACGATACCCAGACTCTTAGGAATTTCGACTACCTACAATTACTTAGTTTTGTGCATTCCCTCCACAAATCCGTTAAAGCTAGAACTCTACAACCCCGCGAGAGGTTGTGACTGCATAGCCCAGATAGTAGAGGAGTCATATTAACTCTTGATTCTCTTTTAGCGGGCTCGCCACCCGACAAAGAGCTATTTGAATTAGCATGGGAGCAAGACCTATAACTAACATTGACCGAGGAGGATTGATCAGAAACAAGGGAATTGGTCACAAAAACTTCCATTAACTCGAACCTTAAAGAGAATGCCTTCAAAGTGTATTCTCGGTGGTATATGGTTCCTACAACCATACACCAGATTTTCCCCACTAGTTCAGATCAATGCTGGAGACACTGCGGCCACCGGGGTTCATATATACACATATGGTGGGAGTGCCCTCTGATTAGCCCTTACTGGGATGCCATTTTTTCTCTTCTGGGTGATGTCCTTCACTCTAATGTTTCTAAATGCCCTCTACAAGCCTTACTTTGTAAACAAGTTGAAGGACACTCAAACCCTGAACGCAGACTATGTAACCATATACTAGGTTCGGCCAAAATGTTGGTAGCTACAAACTGGAAACAACCTGGTGCTCCATCCATTCAAGCTGTTATTAACAAGGTATGGTTCGTAGCTGCAATGGAATACATTACGGCTTTTCTTCACGATTCCGTAGGGAAATTCTTAGACACATGGATGCCATGGTATTCCTATTTTCAGAGACAAATGCCGGGTCAAGTGTAGATTCCCAAGCCCTAGCGTGTGCCAAGATAAAAACCCATTTGATCACTAGGTATATTCAACCTTGTATTGAGGTTCCACTTGATATCTCATCAGTTACACCTTTTTTTTCTCTCTTTTTTTCCCTCTCTCTCTCTCTCTCTCTCTCTCTCTCCCTCCCTCCCTTCCTCCACCTTACGAATATCTTTTACGATACTGTTAGTATACTTATAATATGTTTAAGTAAAAAAGAAAAAATTATGAAGTTCAGGTAATGATTTTGGAAATTGTGTGTTATTTATAATCAGGCTGAGAGCTTCCCACTGGTTAACGACTAGGTAGGCCCTGCTTTCACTGTTGACTCGAATGTCCATCAGGGATGTCCTCTGAACCCCCTTTTATATGTGTTTGCAATTGATCCTTTCATGAGGAGGATTGAGAGTGGCACTTTAGAGGGGGTGCAGCTGGACCCTGAGTCTCCATTGAGGGTGGTGGCCTATGCAGATGATGTCACACTTGTCCTGTCATCTGTGGCAGAGGCACGTGGCAGAGAACATATTATCTGTGAGTACTCTGAAACTTTATGTTCCAGAGTCAACCAGGACAAGTGTGAAGCTTTCTTGATGGGAGAGGAAGGTGATGAGTTTGCCCTTCCAGACAGCCTCCACTGGGCCAGACCAGAGATTAAAATTTTAGGTATAAGATTTGGCAATGGTGATTATGTCACTCAAAATTGGGAGAAAAGGCTTGAAGATGCTACCAAGGAGGTACAGTCTTGGAGAACGTGGCAACTTTCTTACAGGCAGAGTATTGACTTGTGAAAAACTTACCTGATCCCTTTGTTTCTCTATGTCAGCTACGTGTGTTTTTTTGCCAGCATCCTTGTGGACCAGAATGAATTCTTTTTTCTTCCTATTATTATGGGGGAATAGAATGAATCCAGTCAAGAGGAGGATTACTTACATGTCGAGGGAACAGGGTGGCCTAAGTATGGTCAACCCTGTGGTGTTTTTTGCTTCTATCTTTATAAAACATAACCTTGGGAGTTTATTTTTAGATTCCCCCCTTGATGGGAAGAGAGCTTTTGGGCCTGGGTGTTTCCCTTCCTTGAGCTCTGGTTTGATGGTGGTCAAGTGAAAAATTTTCAGGTCTGGCATGGCTACCTCCCAATCTACGTCATCTTGTGCTTGAAGATGGCAATGCGTTGGGGTCTGGAAGAGGGTGAAGTTAAAAACTTCTTCAGAAGGGAGTTGGAGAGAGGAATTTTTCAAACTCACTTCTTTGTTCCGCTGTCGCTAAGGGTCTACCCGGGTAATGTTTGCTCAGATGGGTTGTCTCTGATCAATTCTCAGAGGATCCCACTGAAGTTCAGGGACATTGCTTGGCTCTCCTTTCATGGTAAGCTTTACGTGAAGGGTAATCTCAAGTTTAAAAGTGCTGGTGATCATGGCTGCCCATGTGAGGAATGTCTAGGAGAGGAGGAGATGTTAGACCATTTTTTTCTTAAATGTCCTTTCAATCTAAAAGTTTACAAGGGAGTTTCAAGAGCTTTACGCATTCCGTGCCTTTTGGGGCTTAGTTACCCTGAGTGGGCTTATGGGGCATTTAAAGAGTATAGGAGATTTGATTTGACCACTATTTTTATAGTTAACTTAGCTGTTAGACATCACACGTGGAGAGCACGGTGTCAGGTATCCCTTAGACAGAAAGTTTTCCCCTGCGAAGTGGTGGTGGAAAACATACACGAGGTGTAGAGGTTGATGAATATGGATAAGGAGAGGATGGATGGTGTTGGGTGGTCCAGGCTTTGGCGCCACCTGAAGCCTCCTTGAGTGGGTGGCAGACATCTTCTCCTCCATCTTTTGGCTATCCATTTTTCTCACTCCCTGTAGATTTTGGACTTGTTTTTTTTTAAATGGTTTACATGCGGCTAAAAGCTCTTTACTTTCTCTCTACTTGTATTTAATGTAAGTAGTTTGTAGGGCTGTGGTTACATTTGTATGTTGTGTATAGTTGTGTATTGTTTAGTATAGGCTGTTAGGCTTAACAAATTGTTAAGCCATGGAAATTATATATGTAAGATTCTGTTGATTTATATTTATGATATGTTGTTTTCAGCCATAATTGTGTTTTGGCTTGGTTTTATGCTCTATTTATTTATTGTATGTTGCAAGTTTTCTATTAAAAAAATCAACCGGGAGAGAGCAGTAGTATATGTGCCTGGGTTACACCAGGAGAGAGCAGTAGTATATGTGCCTGGTTTACATCGGGAGAGAGCAGTAGTCTATGTGCCTGGGTTACACCAGGAGAGAACACTAGTATATGTGCATGGGTTACACCAGAAGAGAACAGTAGTATATGTGCCTGGGATATATCAGTAGAAAAAACTAGTATATGTGCCTGGGTTATACCAGGAGAGAACAGTAGAATATGTGCCTGGGTCACACCAGGAGAGAAAAGCATTATATGCGCCTGGGTTATAGGTAGTAGTTGTGTAGGAATTTTTCTGTGTACTTTATGTGAATTAAAAAAACATAATTTTTGGGAAAAAGTGCAAATTGCATTTACAGCCAATTTTACATTATTAGGTACTGTTAAATGAGTTTTGGTCATGTCGGGCACAGTTTTTGTTTTCCTTTAAATGTAATGACAGTATAACAAACCCCTTAACAACCACAAAGTTATACAGATCATGCTTTATTGATGTTGATGTTTGAGATTAAAAGTTTAATTTACTGTATAATTCTTTTGAGCTGTCAATACAGGCTAATTATATACATAATGAAGGTATTCATTGACTGAATTGTAGGACCATGTTCTCTACTGTTGTACTTAATTATTCTTGTCTCTGATACCCCTTTTCACACTGCACAAATAACCTGGGTCGACACAGGTCACTGTATGGTGTGAAAGGGGTGACTGACAAATTCCCAGGTTGTCTGACCCGGTAATTCAACCCGGGAATAAAGAAGGGTTATTTCCGGGTTTATTACCAGGTCAGGTGCAGTGTGAACGGGTTGCCGGGGTGATGCGTCTAGGGACCCGTTCACAGCATAGGCAGAGGTGATGATCTCATCTCCCAGCTCTGCCTCTGCACCCACCCCTGATGCCGTCTCCACCCCCCACCGGCAATGACAATCCGAACCAGCATATTGCTATGTCAGGAAGAGAGTGTGTAAGGGTCCAGTGCCAGGTCCCACCCGAGTAGGACCTGTTTCCAATTCCCAAGTAGGACCTAGAATTGCGATCTGAAAGCTGTATGAGTTTAGGTCTGTATGTGGATGTGTGTAGATAGATAGATAGATAGATAGATAAATAGATAGATGGTATATATATTATTATATGAAGTCCATGTAGATCAGCACTCAATATAAAAAGTTCACAGGTGCTTGAGTGCCCTTGTAAGTATAATTACAAACTCCAAAATGGTGTAACTGCAGTCATAGAAATCACCATGCGGATTTCAAGGACTTCTTTCAAAATAGTTATAATAACTTCAACATTACTGGGATTCACAGAGCCTGCCACCAGTAAGAAAGACATACTGCATTTGCTGTATGTACTTAGAATACTGAATATGTAATGCTTGGTTGTAACTACCTACTATTTATATAATCGGAGTGTACCGCACTTGTGGCTGGATTTACTGGAGTCTGAGATCACCAGAGGTGATGGGTTTGCCTTGTAAGTGATTGCCCCTTTAAAAAAAAAATTCCGGTGATCCCGGAATCCATTACATCCCGCCGTTGTACTGTATACTTTTTATAAGCATCTAAATTATTTTTTAGTAAGACATAAACAATGAATATTTGTGTTTGATCTCTGTTCAGGTTATCCGGGATGAATGTGCCACCTCCGGTAGTCAGCAGCAAGCACTGGTTAAGGATCCATTTTGTTACTGATGGCAACCATCGATACAGAGGATTCAGTGCTCAGTATCAAGGTATGTAAAACGTATGCATTTTCACTCAGCTGATTTCTCTTATACAAACACATTTTAGTAACCTATAATGATAAACTATAAACTATAGCTCAAGGCACTGCTATCATAAACACAGCAACAAAATACATAAACTACTGTATAAAGATATAGAGTTTTCTTTAATATTTTCTTTATGCCCTTAAGCATCAGAATTGTGTGTATTCTGCTTCTGGACTCCCTCTTTACCAATGATGATGATGATTTTAATTGTTATTATTATTATTATTATTATTATGTTGCTTGTAGAATTTTTTAAAAATTAAGTGTCCTACCCAAATATAATCTTAGATTTTATTATATGTTATTACATGTTCCACCAGAAAAGGTTTTCTAGGTAACTTTCAGTTGATTGAAAGTTATCCAGGTAAAGAAACAAAATCTTGAATATTTTAATATCTGGTGATATAAGATCACATGATGGGAGGGAGTCCAAAGGAGGAACTAGCACCACTCTGCAGATCCGGGGAAGTACTAAAATCAGTTTTGCTGCTACTTGAAGTTTGAGTAAAAAATAATATATGATTTTATTTTGCTACATATATTATTGTTTTTCCTGAAACCTATTTAATAATATAAAGACAATTTTATGAAAAGTTTTTTGTATTATATTTTTTATAGAAAAAAATTGAAGAGAAGAATATTAAAATCTCTTTTTAGTTCTGTTCATCACTGGAAAACATTTACATGTGGCCTATGAATTACAATCATTAGTTTTATTTTAATATTTAATTCAAATTTCTAAACAGATATTAGGCTCTTTTCAGCATATGTTAGATCAAGCATGGTAACCATTACTGGATTACTTTGCAATATCCAAAACATTTTATCTGATACTTTTCATTAGTCATCGGTTACTGTTTTCCAGAAACCCATCTTTCATGTGGCTTGTTATTCAACAATGTTATATTTTGTGGAATGTGGATTTATTTTTATTGTATTTTTTTATGTAATACAAATACCACTAAGATGCATTTATAAAGATAGTAAAGTAATGTAGGAATTAAAAAAAAATCATTATTAAGAGGTACACACGAATTAATCAAAAACAACTGACATATAAGTATAAGTACACTGCTCAATACTAATTATGCATTCAATTCAACTAGATCATTTTTGTTTCCTGTACTAATGAGCGCTAGAAAACTTGGCCAGAAATGATGCAACAATTTTTTTTTTAAATAATTGCTTTGCACATAAAGAATATGATTCATGTATTATTTTTATATCTGCTTGGAAAATAGAACGACTGTACTTTCAAGGAAAAATACACATATATTTTCCATATAGTACTATATAAGTATAGATTATAAATCAGTTTGATATTAAATGATTTAAGTAAGAAGAATTGGTTATAATTATAAAAAAATAATATTCTCAAATTATTTGAGATGGTATTATCTCACGCTATTCAGGTAATGTTGCCTAAAGTTGATATGTCTGAAGTGTCTTTAGACTATAGTAAAAGAATCAGTGGAAATAATAATCTTAAATAAGTTTGATAAATATATTTGGAAGATATACTATCTTGTCCATATCTGTTTATTTGATATATTCAAAGACTGCAATCTTTTTCTCTTACAAATATTTTATTTTAAATACTGTATTCTAATACATTAAAATGAGGAATATGCCTTTATGAAAAGTCCTGTAAATCTTTTACTGTTAAAAATTGTCTCTAATAATCTGTACTCTCTAGCGTACTGCATAGTAGATAGTGCTTCTCAAATTATTATGAATTCTTTAATTACAAAAAAGGTGAAGATTAAGGTTCAGGTATTGCTTTAATTAGACCAAATGCTAAATGTATTAAAAGCAGTTCAGAAATACAGTACTGCATAATAACTTTAAATACCATGATGTATGGCCAGGTTTAAGAAATGATTAAACAGTTCATTGAATTTTCAAACCCAGTAATATGTGAACACCCAATTTTACATTTTTTTACTTTAATAGAGTTACTTTTCACATTTTTTTTTAGAAATAATACAGTACAGCAGATCTTTACCAACATATTTTACTTTCAATGGAGTGAAATTTTTAAGATACACTTTCGGTAACATTTTTTTTATTTTGAACAATAAAATCTTACTGTTATAAAAATAAATGAAGTGACATAGAGCTGTGTAAAAGGTTTTCAAATTTAAAATTTGTAATTCTGGTAATAAGATTGATCAAATGCTCTTTTATTTTTTAATGCTCCTTCACTGTGTTTTATTCTGAGATTTTAGTGGGTTACAAATATTTAGATTTCCCTTTTACTTTCTGTTGTCACTAAAAGAGATGCTTTTCTTACATGTCAGAGATCATTGTGACTTTTGCCATGGCTGAGTAAGCAACACACCAAATCCATGTTGCGGAAATGTAAATACTGTTTTTAGCGAAAAATAAGCATATTTTGCCTAAGGAAAGTCATTAGCAGTTAGCAGAATGCGTATAACTCTAGTAGACACATTGTACAGAGTTACTGTTATGTTAGCATGGAAACACTGAAAAGATTTTTGTAATAGTCAGTGAATTTTAAATATTTTAAGCCTCAATCCATGCTCAGAGGACAGCAACTTCTAGAATGGGAAAATATGTAAATACGCAACACTTGGCAATTTAGATTTATTGTTATTCTGCATGATAGAGAGGGATTCAGCAGGTGTCCCTCTTGAGATCACATTGCAATTTTGCAATCTACAGTATTTCCAGTTTAGAGGATTAAAATGAACGCATCGGAATGTACAGTAATATTTTCTTGTTATAAACTACCTGATTAGACTTGCAGAATAAGTGTGCTTCTTTTCTAAATTTGTCTAAATAAAAAAACAATATATATATATAATTTCTATTCAATGAGAGTATAGATTTACAGGATCTGGGGCTGAGGTATATTTGAATTGACGGTTGTATATGGGTATTGTAGGGGAAAAGGTGTGGCTCCATTTATTTTGCTATACATTGGCTGCTGGAAGTGCGCACTAGGATAAAACCATTTCAATAATAATAGATTTTAAAGTATGCTCATTTGTAGAGTGCCTCTTACGTGTGTGCTCTGGGAACCAAGCATTCGCACAGAAGGGTAATAAAGCATTGTATGCATTTCAAGTGCATCTCCTTTTGCGAGAGATGGAGTGCATCATGACTATACTAGGGCATGTAGGCAATGTCCAATGACAGTATTGCAGAATTGGGTGGAAGTGTAAAAATGCCTGTAAGGCTGATACTAGTGATGATGATGAGGAATATCAAATCACACATATGCAGAGGGTTGGTCCTCTTACAAAGATGCATGCAACGCTTAATATTAGTGAATATATGCAACGCTAAGTATTAGTGATTACATCAAATATTAGTTGAGTGCACGCAATGCATGTGTAATCACAAGCAACTTGAATTCAAATCTGTATCAGACCCAATATGAGCCAGTTCATGACCCTTACATTGGCCCTCATTCTGAGTTGATTGCTCGCTAGCTTTTTGCAGCTGTGCAAACGTATAGTCGCCACCCATGGAGGAGTGTATTTTCGCTTTGCAAGTGTGCGATCACATGTGCAGCCGAGCGGGACGAAAAAGTTTTTTGCAGTTTCTGAGTAGGTTTGAACTAACTCAGCCCTTGTGATCACTTCAGCCTGTCTGGTCCCGGAATTGACGTCAGACACACGCCCTGCAAACGCCTGGACACGCCTGCATTTTCCCTACCACTCCCAGAAAACGGTCAGTTAACACCCATAAATGCCCTCTTTCTGTCAATCTCCTTGCGAATAGCTGTGCAAATGGAATCATCGCTAGAAGCATTGCACAGCAACAATGCTGTTTGTACCCGTACGATGCATGTGCGCATTGCGGTGCATACGTATGTGCAGTAGTAACCTGATCCCTGTGAAAATCGGCAGCGTGCGATCAACTCGGAATGACCCCCATTGTCAGGAACGGGATCCGGTCTGAAGATCGACAGTATCTAGGTCGACAATGTTTAGGTCGACCACTATAGGTCGACAGTCACTAGGTCGACATGGATGGAAGGTCAACAGGGTTTCTAGGTCGACATGTGCTAGGTCGACAGGTCTAAAGTTCGACATGAGTTTTTCACCTTTTTTTTTTTCATACTTAACGATCCACGTGGACTACGATTGGAACGGTAATCTGTGCTGAGCGAAGCGGTAGCGGAGCGAATGCACCATGACCAAGCGAAGAAAACGACAAAAAAAAAAAAAGAAATCCTCATGTCGACCTTTAGACCTGTCGACCTAGCACATGTTGACCTAGAAACCCTGTCGACCTTCCATCCATGTCGACCTAGTGACTGTCGACCTATAGTGGTCGACATAAACATTGTCGACCTAGATACTGTCGATTTGATGAGCCACACCCTCAGGAACATGCAGGAGAAATACAAATACTGATGCACACTCAAAACCCTAAGAACACTGATAAGAACAACAATTCTGATAAATCCTCACAATTAACAGATTACAAGTGAAGTTCTTAGCACACATTTGCGCAAATATGTTGGCCCATCCACCGCTACCTGGTGACCACATTAAATAGGTCCCTAACATTTCTAATACTATCACATTATATAAATGTATCTAGGTCTTAACCTTCCAATAGAGCCCTTATTAATGTTTGGTCAGCAATGTAGGAACCCGGGCTAATTATAACACCTAATGGAAGATGGGAGGGGTGAAGGAGCCTTGCTTTCAAGTGTACAATATATACAAAAATATAGAGGCAAAGGGGGTGACTGGATTGCACACCCTATATCTAAGCATATTAAGAGGTTCTACCACTCTAAGGCTTCTTGTTATATGCAGGAAAGAGAAAAATGCTTGTGCACACTCTAAGCACTAAGAACACTGATAGTAAATACAATTCTGATAAACCCTGACCATTAACATGGAATATAAGTGAAGTTCATTTCCGAGTCATTGATCACTTACTGTAAGTTGACTAATGTCATGAAATCTTAATTGTTTTTCTGGGAAGATATGGATGAGCATATTGCACCCTATTGATTTAACACTATACTAGCCAGAATGTTGAGGTCATAAAAAGACACTAAACGTAAACCAAAAGATGATGATAATAAACTATTCATCATCATCATCATCATCATCATCATCATCATCTAAAACAGCTTCAAAAATCTACATGTACAAGTACGCATTGTAAGACAAAACTAACATCTCAGTGCTATTTGCAGTATCTTCCAGTAGGCAGAGAGCTACAGATGTGTCAACCTACAGCTAGTGTCAATATGCCATACAGTTCGGGACACCCGGCATTACTGATATGAGGGGAACCCTCTTTTTATTTCAGTTTTGCATCTTATTTGCATCATCGATGCAGCAAAACACCACCCGCAGTACATTAGAGACACTGGACTGCAAATTTGATCACATTAGGAATTAGTTTTAAACATGTACAAGTGGTGATTCCAGATGTGGGGCTGTAGCACAGTCGAAAAATCAAATAGGGGAGCCACACCAACTGCCAGTGAGTCCATAACAGCGACGTATGGCAGCATTTGTGGTGGTAGTTGGTGTGTCTCCCCTATTTGAATTTTGGACTGCGCTGCAGCCCCATCTCTGGAGCCACCACTGGTCACAGATGAAGAACAGCTGAACTTGTAGTACTTCATTTACAGATTCAGACTCATTTGCATGCAGATGTACAAATGTTGTACATCATATTGATCACTGCAATCTAGCACAGTAGTATAGTCACCTCCAGTTGTTTCATTTATGCAAATAAGATGCACATTTTGAGTGAAGAAGAAGCTCAGCACAGCCAAATTACCAGGTACCGGGCAAGACAAGAGGGGCAGTTTGGTGCGATTGAAGCCACAGTGTGTTAGGACAGGTATGCAGTTGTTAGGTTGACCATACTAAGGGTGACGGTCAGTAGGTTGACCACTTATGGTCGACATGCATTAGGTCGACATGGTTAAAATGTCAACATAGACTAAATGCAGTGGTCAGCACAGGAATAGGTCAACGTGGGTTTTTTACAATTCTTTTTTTCAATTTGAACTTTTTCATACTTTAACATCCATGTGGACTAATATTGGGAAAAGTAGCAGAGCGAGGCACCTTGCCCAAAACGTGGGGAGTGACACAGTGCACTAATTGGGGTTAACAGTCATTTTATGGAGTAAACAAAACCCCCAAAAAAGTAAAAAAAACATGTCAACCTTTTTCTGTGTCAACCTAGTGCATGTCGACCTATTGTCAAAGTCAACCTTTTTCCTGTGTCGACCTAGTGCATGTCAACATTTTAGGGTCAACCTAGACACTCTCAACCTTTTTTTAGGGTCGATCCAATGATCCACACCCGTTGGGGTGCATCTGTAGTCTGGCAAGCTTAGAAAAATCCCCCCACCCCCCATGCCAGCTATCTTTAAAATGTTTTTAGTTATCATAACCTTGCTTAAAGTTTACATACATATTTGTGAACATTAAGATCTGTGCATGTGCATGTCCTGTATGTGTGCATGTGTGTGTGTGGTCTGTGTGTGGGTGTATGTATGTGTAAACTGTGTAAGATGTTATATGGTTTCAAGAAAAGTATACACATAATTGGCTACATATACTTTTCAAAAAAATTGTTAACGTTAAAATATGATGCAAATATGGAGTTTGCTGACTTACTCTGCATTTACCAGTTATGTTTAGACTAAAGTAATTGTTAAAATTGGCTAATGTAGCAGGAAATTATATTCAAGAACTGGAATTTACAAATATAAGAATATTTCAAGTGTGTGTGTGTGTGTGTGTGTGTGTGTGTGTGTATACTGTATACAAATTAATGTATTAATTAATAAATGATATAGAAAACAAAATATGCCTTCCAATGCTTTAATTTCTCATGTATCTTTCAAGTTAGTGTCCTTCTTAAAGTCAAAAGAAAAAGTAGAATAGCAGGTTAATTGATTCATTGATTGATTGTGTGACTAATTGTCTTAATAATCCAATCACTCTAATGCAGAATTTACTAAATTTGAGCTGATACTTTTAAATCTGGTTATGCAAGCCTTGTGATATTAGCCCTATCTTCAGATAGCGTACACACAGGGCTCACTGTGATAACCTGCCTCATGCACAGCTTTCTCTACCTGCTGTCAGAGAAAGCTGTGCAGGGACTCTGCCAGTGTGATCAGCTATGTGTTTCCGATGGAAATACGAGCTGATCACAATGTAAAAAAAAAAGTTAATATTTACAGATGTGTCCACTTACATTGTTGCATGTAGCATGCAGCGGACTGCCAATTTCCGTGGATGTGCTCGACAAAATATGCCACGCTGTGGCACCATTTGCACATGCAATCTTATTGGATTGTGGGTGCAAATGCCACACACATGCCTGCCGATGAGCCCCTTTTTCATGGCATACTTGCTACACCCAGTGACTGCGATCGATGCTCCAGTGTGGCCCCTAGTGCAGTAAGTTGAATTTACAGCATTGGAGATCAGAGCAAGAAGAGTATTCGAAGTCCAGCAGCACCTTAAATCACCAGTCCCTGGGTAAGGTGAGTATAATCAGCTGTGGGGGAGGGAGGGGTGGCGCAGTATGGGAGGATACCTAGTGGCAGTTGTAGTGGTGATGTCAGCGGCTGTGCATGCAAAGCACATACTCAGGGCATATTTCATGAAAATTACCCTAAAAAGGTTGCATGCAATGATTGATGCATTCTTTCAATGTATTAGATTATCGCATTGCGGATTGGGTGGATTTGATCATATCACACCCACATCCTCAGGTGTGGGTTGTGATAAATCTACCCATTAGTGATATATTTTATAAGCTGGAAAAATCTTTAGCTTTTGTTATAGTAGAAATGATGAAGCCAGATAAGACTTTGATATAACAAGTTTTCCTGGGTAATAGTTCAGGGGTGAGCTGTAGCTCAGTACACAATAAGTATAAGTGCACACAAGCCTTTTATATACTCCTAGAGTTCTTTCAGCTAATACACTATCTGCAGCTCAAAACTTCAAAACATTATTATTATTATTATTTTTCTATAATTTCCTAATTCTCTCTACATTCGCTAGAAGGAGCTTATTTAATGTTCTATACAGTGCTTAAAAAAACATCAGGAAATGGAAGATCCTCAAAGAATTTTCTTATTCCTTTCCCTAGCATTCATAAAAATCCTATATTTAGGACATCAATGATGTCACTGATGACATCACATAGTATATATCTGCCGTTATAGCTTTACTAGCACAACAGAACACCCCCTATCCAACTTAAATGTTTTTCTATTGTTTAAAACTAAATAAGTCACCTAACTAGTAACATTAGGAAAGATTTACAATTTTCTACTATAAATATGGGCTGCAGAGATGCCATCTGTCTCCATGGACATGTCCATAGTTGTTTAGGTTAAAAAATAAGTAACAGCATCAATAAATTTATAAAGATTAAAGTTCACCAACCTCTGCTGGTTTCCAAAGTATAGGTATTGTGGAGAAGACAGTATTTATCCTAATGTATATTAAATTTATTGTTTTGTCAAGGAACTTACTAACTTTAGATCTCTCGGTTCCACTCTGTATAATAACCCCAAAAGCATTTTTGCCCCTTTCATTCACCTCTGTGTCCACTTACTTCATAGCCCATCACTTTGTCAGACACTATAAACTTCAGCCAGCTTCTTTTGTACCTTCCACTACACCATCATTTCATTCTCTCCAATTTCCAAGGGAAAAAAACTGTCAGTGTCTCAGCCTCTGTCTTGGCTCTATACTTTCTTAAGTAGTTTTCTCCCTATCTACCATAGCATGTTCACATTCGCCTCTTTAACCTGGCTCTCTGTCATCACTCTCCTTTGCAGTCAGATTTCTGCCCCCAGAAATCTGACGCTGCCCACATAACAATTATACAACCCAACAATAACAAAAAATTCTTCATTGCCAAGGACAATCAGAAGGCATGTCCTGGGACCTACTGTCTATCAGCTTATTCACGAGCACATCACATTGCTTTCAACATGTCCATGACTGAACATAACTTCTTCCTTGATCTTGGAATCATCCTCTTCCCACCAATGACAGTGCCACATTCTCCTAATTCTTGTAAGCCTATTGCCTAGGTGTCATTATTGACCTTCTCTGATTTACTCCTTAAATTCTATCTTTCTTTAAGTACTGTCACCTCTACCATCTAAATATTGTCAGAACATGCTCCTTTTTTTACCCAGGATCCTTTCTGTCATCATTCAGCAACTTCTTGTCTTATCTTCATTCCATTGCCCCACTCTGAAATTCCTTACAATGCCTCCTACAACACCCATCTTTTTCTATGCTAAATCTCAAACATTATCTAGAAATACACATGTGCTGTCTCCCAAAGAAATCAATGTTACAATTATGAACTTTAGGCAGTAAAATTTTGAAAAAAAAAAAAAAACAATTAAAGCAAAATTCTTGGGTTTTATACATTCCTGTCTGTTAGATAGCACACAGTTGGCTATGACATGTCCAAACAGAGCTTCTTCATGAAGATCAAAGAAAATAATGCCTTTAGTGCAAGACTGAACATTTTAGCCTCAACATTAAGCGCAAGTCAAACTAGTAGTGCACTTATACTGAGGACCTGATTCATGCATGTAAGGAATTGCACAGCCACAGGAGGCATCTTTAGGAGACAGACGCCTGCTGTTTGTATTAGCAAGGATCTGAGTACTGCGTCTGAAGACGCAGCCTCAGATCACCATCATGACCATCGTGACCATTGGTAGTTTTAGGCACCTGCCAACCTGTGGAAGCTGAAGCTTACTCAAGCTGGCCGTTGGATCCGGACACCTGGGTCCAGGAAGTCTGCATCCCATGACACATGGACCAGTCAGGCCTTTAAAACCAGTGCTGCTCCCACTCTGCCTCCCCTCTTCCAAGTTCTGCAGCATGTCAATCATGATGCGGCTGACAGGAGGCTGCACAATAGATTGCAAGACCCATTCTACACATGTGCAGAATGGGCCTTGAACCTGCGCAGACTCACAATTATCATATCTATATGTAAACTAAGACAGTAGAGCAATTTAAACTTGCATGGGATAGACATAAGGATATCCTTACAAAGAAATAAGGGTCAAATATGGTTTGAGATAAAAATATGGTTAAAAAAAGGGGCAGACTAGATGGACCAAGTGGTTCTTATCTGCCATCAAATTCTATATATCTATGTTTCAATCAATGATCAATGTTTTCCTGAGTCAGTTAGTTCCGATTCATTCCTATAAGTGATATTCCAAATGGGACACCTTTAACTATCATATAATGTGGACCTGTCTCCTACACAAAAATTAAATTGATATGTTCTCGGGCCATGCAATCGAGAGTCCAACAAGCAACATATAAGCACAAATCTCTGTGTTGACGATGTATGGAAGTAGTTTTGCACCTTGTTATTAATATTGTCACCATGAAAACTGCTTGAGAAGTCCCCCCCCATGTGCATCATGGAGGGGGGGGGGGATATATTGACCATAACCACACATAACAGGGTTCCCCAGTGTAATTTCAAAGTGTTCCTAAGACCCCTGCCCATCATAGCAAATTAACAAACATTGACTATCCCAATTTTAAAATAAACTATAACTGAAGAAATTACCAACTAAGCCTTTGCTCACCTTTTTTTAAACAAAATATAAACGTAACCTTTTTTCTTGATCTTACGTAGTTAAAATCATGTACAGATTATATCATAAACTGTCATTTTCCTACAGTTGTTGCCAGACAGAAGTTAACAATGGGAAGTGCAATTTTATATATACATGTCTTGCCTACTGCAATCAGCTTAATGGTGTTTTTGGAAATCATATTAATCAAAGCCACTTGAAATGATGATAGGTGAAAAGGAATAGAATTATAGGAAGTAAACTTAGAGCCAAACATCTCAAAGCTGCCCTTGCAGAATAAGCAGTAGAAATAGCAATGAATTATCTCTGATCTCACAGTCAAAGACTCAAAGTGCACATTTTCAATTCATTATGAGCCAGATGTATGTTCAGGCTGAGATTCCTATAAAGCAAAAAGAAGCAGACCCCATATAAGCCTCAAAAACAATCCCCAATACCACATGGTTGAATTTCAAAATCATATTCCTCAAGAACTAAAGAACAGATCTGTCTGTTATTGGCTAGTCCCCAAATTTTCCCAGAGAACCCATAGCTGACGCTGCATGGCAGATACTATACCTTCTTCATTCAGAATTATCTATATGGAATGTGGGAGAAGAGATTAAGACACTTATTCCGAGTTGATCGCTCGCTAGCAGTTTTTAGCAGTTGTGCAAATGCTATGCCGTCTCCCACTGTGAGTGTATTTTAGCTTAGCAGAAGTGCGAATGAAAGGATCGCAGAGCAGCTACAAAATGAAATTGTGCAGTTTCTGAGTAGCTCCAGACCTACTCAGCGCTTGCGATCACTTCAGACTGTTCAGTTCCTGTTTTGACGTCACAAACACGCCCTGCATTCGCCCAGCCACGCCTGCGTTTTTCCTGGCACGCCAGCATTTTTTTGAACACTCCCTGAAAACGGCCAGATAACACCCAGAAACGCCAACTTCCTGTCAATCACTCTGCGGCCAGCAGTGCAACAGAAAAGCTTCACTAGACCTTGTGTAAAACTGCATCGGCCGTTGTGAAAGTACGTTGCGCATGTGCATTGCGCCGCATACGCATGCACAGAAGTGCCAGATTTTTGCTTCATCGCTGCGCAGCGAACATTTTCTGGTAGCGTTCAACTCGGAATGACCACCTAAGGCCCTCATTCCAAGTTGATCGCTCGTAAGCTATTTTTTGCAGAGCAGCGATCAGATAGTCGCCGCATCTAGGGGAGTGTATTTTCTTGTGCAGCCGAGTGGTACGAAAAAGTTAATTGCAGTTTCTGAGTAGCTCTGCACTTACTCAGCCCTTGCGATCACTTCAGCCTGTCCGGTCCCGGAATTGACGTCAGACACCCGCCCTGCAAACGCCTGGACACACCTGCGTTTTCCCTACCACTCCCAGAAAACGGTCAATTGACACCCATAAACGCCCTCTTTCTGTCAATCTCTTTGCCATCGGTTGTGCGAATGGATTAGTCGCTAGAAGCATTGCACAGCAACGACGCTGTTTGTACCTGTGCGCAGTAGTAACCTGATCGCTGCGCTGCGAAAAACGTCAGCGAGCGATCAACTCGGAATGAGGACCTAAGTGCCCTTCGGCCTTATTCAAGGTTTAAACGCAAATGCAAACGCATTTGCAGTTTCCGATAATTGATACACTGCGCATGTGCAAAATTTGCATGCCATATTTGCGTACGGAATAGAGTAAAAATCGCTGCCGCTAAATGTTTCAGCAGACTTGCAAATAAAAACAACCCCTTAACTAAACAATGTAAAAAAGGCATGGCGGAGGAGTGTCTGTGGGTAGCCTCCGCAAGTTTACAAATCTGGGCATGTTACAGGGGCGTGTTGTGGGAGTATGTACAGTACCTGGGTCCAGGGTGGTGCATACGCAAATCTGCAGATAGGCAACTAAAAGTACAGAAAAAGTCAATGCAGATTCTGGGCAGGTATAGCGTTGCACACTCTGCAAGTCACTATGGGGGTCATTCCGAGTTGTTGGCTCGTTATTTTTTTCTCGCAACGGAGCGATTAGTCGCTAATGCGCATGCGCAATGTCCGCAGTGCGACTGCGCCAAGTAAATTTGCTATGCAGTTAGGTATTTTACTCACGGCATTACGAGGTTTTTTCTTCGTTCTGGTGATCGTAGTGTGATTGACAGGAAGTGGGTGTTTCTGGGCGGAAACTGGCCGTTTTATGGGTGTGTGTGAAAAAACGCTACCGTTTCTGGGAAAAACGCGGGAGTGGCTGGAGAAACGGAGGAGTGTCTGGGCGAACGCTGGGTGTGTTTGTGACATCAAACCAGGAACGACACTGACTGAACTGATCGCAGATGCCGAGTAAGTCTGGAGCTACTCAGAAACTGCTAAGAAGTGTCTATTCGCAATTCTGCTAATCTTTCGTTCGCAATTTTGATAAGCTAAGATTCACTCCCAGTAGGCGGTGGCTTAGCGTGTGCAAAGCTGCTAAAAGCAGCTTGCGAGCGAACAACTCGGAATGACCCCCTATAATGGCAGCAGTAACATCGATGGTTGATGCGGTTGCTGCACAATTAGCAAATAATCGCACACAGCTGATCTTGTTTAGTCATACCTCCCAACATGACCCTCTCCAGGAGGGACAGATTACTCTGCTCCTGGGCTTCCCTCTTAATATATGATTGCCATCACCTGTGCTGAAACACCTTTCTTATCCATTATCCTGTTCAAAACAGGTGCCGGCAATAATAAATTAAGAGAAAAGTCCAGAAGCAGAGCATTGTGTCCCTCCTGGAGAGGGTCATGTTGGGAGGTATGGTTTAGTAAAATCACACACAGCTTGTGTGCTGCCACACTATTTTAGCTGCAGGTTTTTGACCCTTATGCATTTTGAATTTCAGGTTTATTCCTTTGTTTAGCTCATGTTGATACGTGCATCATTCAAGCTGTTCAATTTAGGACATTAACCTGTGTTTGTAGTTTAATTTACTGGAAACACTAAGGGGGTCATTCTGACCTGATCGCACGCTTCGCTTCATTGCAGCCGTGCAATCGGGTCGGAACTGCGCATGTGATGCGGCCGCATTGCGCAGGCGTGTCGTTGCCCGGCAACATACATCGCCGGGCAGCGATGCCGCTAGCGAGAAAAACGGTCGCCTCGGTGACCGCAAGAAGACTGACAGGAGGAAGGTGTTATGGGGCATCAATTGACCAAGCAATCGCAGCCTTGCTATGCAAAATACCCTCCCCCATAGGCTGCATCTAGTTGATCGCACGAGCTGCAAAAATTTGCAGCGTGTGATCAACTCGGAATGACCCCCTTAGGCAGAAGTTCTCTTAGTGCAAATGAACGCTAATCTGCAAAGAAACTCCAGTAGTATTGCTTCTAACGCTAGTTTGCTTAGCGTCCAGGGTGACTCATTTTTTGTGTATTTGAATTTTTTGTTGGTTAGTTTGCACTGTGGGCGTGTATTTTTTTTGTGTGCACATCTGCGTTCACTTTGAAATTGATTGCAATTTTGCTTTTGCTAATACATTTGCGTTCAACCTTGAATTAGGCCCTTAACCACTTAACTGATAATTTTTTCCACCCAAAAAAAGCTCAGAAATTGTCAGGTTTTTTATGAGTGAATTAAGTGAAGAACATGAATTTAATCTTATCCAAAATGATTTTAGTTACAAAAAAGAAAAAGAAAAAAGATGTTTTTTTTAATTTAAAAAAACCCCCATTTTTCTCAAACATCAGACGGGAAGATCGGTAACATCAAAACATTGCGACCATCGCTATGTTACTTTTTACACCAGGTACACATGGGGGCGCTGGGGGGGGGACATGTGGGTGTTCATTTACACTTTCCCAGCAGCTGCCATTGTTTGCAGCTG
Organism: Pseudophryne corroboree; assembly: GCF_028390025.1. Lineage (NCBI taxonomy): Eukaryota > Metazoa > Chordata > Amphibia > Anura > Myobatrachidae > Pseudophryne > Pseudophryne corroboree. The sequence continues at coordinate 812,783,993 of NC_086448.1, forward strand.
CTGGGTGGGGGGGTCCTGCTGTGCTGACCAATCAGCAATGATCGGCAGCACGGCAACACTAAGGGGAGGGTGCAGGGAGGCAGAGGGACCTTCCGGTCCCTGTGACAGCAGCAGCGGAGGTAAGTTTCCCTTCCCTGCCGCTGCTAACACTCTCTATCTGACTGGTCGCATCCAGTATGACCAGGTCAGATAAGACACTTGCTGGTATAGTTGCATCCGATGCCACCATGCCAGGCAAGTGGTTAATCAGCTACAATTGCAGTTTGCGGTTTTAGCAAAATTGCAACTGCTTGCAATCGCATGCTGGGGCCAACCTAGCACAGGGCAAGGCCCAGCAGCAGGCGCCTTCACCACATGGGCTAAATGTAATAGCCTCCGAGTCGCTGGAGGTTTGGGACTTTCTGAGATTCTGCCCATTTTTTTAAAGCAGCAATCCTTTACAAGTCAATACCAACCTGGTTTTGCCTTGTAAATGATTGATGCTTTAAAAAACGGGCAGACTCGGAGGCTGTTGCATTCAGCCCATGTGGTGAAAGAGACTGCATGCTGGATGCTATGTATAGCATACTGTTATAGATGCACAGGTATAGCTGCTGGAGCAGTGTCGGAACTAGCGATTGGTGGGCCCAGGTGCGACAAAATGCTTTGGCACCCCCCCTCATCCCATCCAAATCGACCCCCTCACCCCTGGAGAGGATCTGATGAGGGAGACCTGCTCAGGGCCAGAGAAATGGATACTTACAACAGTGCCGTAACTAGACATTTTAGCACTGTGTGCAAGAAACGGCATCGGAGCCCCACCCCTGCATGCAAAACAGGGGCAGTGCACACCGTAGGTGTGCGCAAAAATACATAGGGGCATGGCTTCATGGGGAAGGGGTGTGGCCACAAAATAATACCAATTCATAATACGGTGCACAGTAGTCTCCATTATTCAAATTACGCCGCACAGTAGCACCACTAAACCAGGTAGAGACCCTTTTGCACCTTACGGCGGACAGATTCCCCTTTTACACATTACGGCAGACAGCGTCCCCTTTTTACACATTGTGGCAGACAGCGTCCCCTTTTTACACATTAAGGCAGACAGCGTCCCCCTTTTTACGCATAACGGCAGACAGCGTGCCCTTTTTACACATAACGGCAGACAGCATCCTCTTTTTACACATTACGGCAGACAGCGTGCCCTTGTTACACATTATGGCAGACAGCGTGCCCTTGTTACGCATTATGGCAGACAGCGTCCCCTTTTTACACATTACGGCAGACAGCGTGCCTATTTACACATTACGGCAGACAGCGTGCCCTTGTTACACATTACAGCAGACAGCGTGCCCTTTTTACACATTACGGCAGACAGCGTGCCCTTGTTACACATTACGGCAGACAGCGTCCCCTTTTTACACATTATGGCAGACAGCGTCCCCTTTTTACACATTACAGCAGACAGCGTGCCCTTTTTACACATTACGGCACGCAGATTCCCCCTTTTTACACATGACGGCAGGCAGATTCACCCTTTTTACACATTACGGCAGACAGTCCCCCTTTTTGGAAAGAAAGAAAGAAAGAAAGAAAGAAAGAAAGAAAGAAAGAAAGAAAGAATGAATGAATTATACTTACTGTCTCCGCTGGCTCAGGCTCCTCGGTGAAGCTTCTAGCAGAGATCACGATTCCCGGGCAGGAGAGAAGGAGGAGGAGGGAGCCGCAGCAGCGCTGTGTTATTGGTGGAGGCGCTGCTGCTGCTGTCCCAGTCCTTCATCATAGGCTGTCCGCCGCTGTGAATGCTGGGATGCGCTTCACAGCGGCGGTAGACAGCCTATAGTGAATCAGAGGGACAGCAGCAGCAGCGCCTCAACCAATAAAACAGCGCTGCTGCAGCTCCCTCCTCCACCTCCCTCCTCCACCTCCCTCCTCCTCCTTCCCCCTGTGTCCGCTGCGCTCCTCTCCTCTCCGGGTGGCTGTGTGCTGCGTTCAGCGGTTGCCCCCAGCACACAGTGGCATGTAATGAGTCAGTTTGACTCATTACATGCTTTGGGCACCTGGACAGTGGCGGGCCCCAGTGCAACGCACTGGTTGCACTGGCGGTAGTTCCGCCTCTGTGCTGGAGGCAGACAGCACACCTGTGTGGGAGAAGCGCTGATTACAACAGGTGAGCAAATGGTAACTCTTTGCTGCAGAATGGTGAGTTCTGATGACAAGCTGAATCCATTAGAATGGGAGAACTCTGGTGAATCAGCGCTTCTCCCACACTGGTGCATCACTTCTGTCACAAGGTAGACATCTTGTATTTGCTTTACTGGCAGTTACTTGTACTGGAAATGAACAAGTGGCAGAGAGCCATTTACATAGAGAGCTATAGCACAGGATTGGATGTGAAGCAGAATGGCTGAAATGACTCAGATGTCATTAAGGCAAGATGCTGCACCGGACCACAGCTACAGGAGAATCCTGACATGACTGGCCAGCAAACATGCACCAGCGATTAAATCAGCAGTTCTAGTATAAGTCTATAGAACCCGATTTGTGACACCCTTCTTTTCCTCTATATCCCTCTTATCCTTCTCCCCATCCTTTCTCCTCTTCTCTAAAATTATATCCAGCAACGAGTGTATCTGGTGCATGCACACCCATAAGATGGCAACTCTGGCACATAATAAAGGTCTTGTTTTAGTGTTTCATGTTTTTCTCTTTAAACCTGTTAATTCCATTGCTTTCCAGTTAACTTACATGGCCTTGAACTCAGGGCCATAAGGAGGGGTTTGCAAGCAGTACCGGCACACAGGGCCCAAAGGACAGCACCATTGCTGCCCATGGCCTCTGCTTCTCACTAGCTGGGTGCCTGTTGCACTGCTCGAAGCATTCTACAGTGTGTATAGAGCCACCTGGATGTCTGAGCAGCTCTCCACTTTCTCCCGTTGGGCACCCCAGCCCCCTCACTTGATGTCACGTGTTTGGAGGGCAGGACCAGGACAATGTTGCAATGAGCACCGCTCTGGTGGTGCTTGCACTTCCTGCTTACCCTCTTGTCTTTCTCTGGCATACTGATCCCTACCTATTGGTTTCCATCGCTTTGCTAGGGTGAGGAGTTACATAAGAAATATGCCTGGAGTTCACATTCGTGGACATTTAAGGTCTCCAGTGTGCATGCCCTAGTGTTAAGATCATTACTACACTCCACTCCTGAAGTTCAGGGTATTTGACTAAAAAGGCAGGTATTGTCTTTTACCTGTGTGCTTCTATGACAAACAGTAGCGGATCTTGCTACGGGCACACAGGATTTTTGCCCGTGGCGCCGCCGCATTGCAAGATCCGCTACTGTTGTTCAATGCCTCCCGGTGCTGTGCTGTGAAGGAAACTAGATGCTACCCGTCTAGTTTCCCTTCATAGAGAGGACCTTTGCTGTGCGGTGTGCACCACACAGCATTGTGGGACTGGCACATAGACGCTAGGGGTCATAATTGATCTCTAGTGTCTATGCTGTGCTATGGGAGAGATGTCAGGACATCTCTCCCATAGATCCAATGAGCGGCGCCGCTGGAGGTCAGCAGTGGAGGTCAGCAGCGGTCGGGAAGCAGGAGTGGGGATAGTAAGTATTAATTAATTTTTTTGTAAGCGGCGCTACTCAACTGGGGGCACAACTCTACAGGGGGCACAAATGGGGGCACAACTCTACAGGGGGCATAGCTGACCACACCCCTGTATGAAGCCATGCCCCTTTTTTTGCCCGGGGTGCCATACGGGCTAAAACCAGCCCTGATGACAAAATAGCCCACAACTAGATACCAGACTTTGATTAATATCCCCAAGGAAGTAACTAGGTGGGAACTTCCTATTCTCTTCTTCCATTTGGTAAAAAAAAATTAATAAAAAAAGAAAAAGCATATTAACCACTTGCCTGGCATAGTCGCATCAGATGCGACCATGCCTGCAAGTGCTCTATCGGACCTGGTTGCACAGGATGCGACCAGTCAGATAGACATTGTAAGCAGTGGCATGGAAGGGAAACTTCACTCCGCTGCTGCTGTCAGAGGCACCAGAAGGTCCCTCTGTCTCCCTGCACTCTCCCCTACTGATTGCCGTGCTGCCGATCACTGATGATCGGTCAGCACGGCAGGATCCCCCCCGTCCAGCGACTGCAGACAATGGCAGCCGCTGGGGAGTGTAAAGTAACCCACCCAAGCCACCCCAGACACCCCCCCCCCCTTTATACTGTACCTGGAGGCTTCCCCAGCTTTCAAAATGAAAGCTGTGATGGTCGCGATGTTCTGATGGTCGCTATGTTCCCGATCGATGATTCAATGTTTAAAAAAATATCTTTTTTTTTTTTAAATATAAAAAAAAGATATATGTTTTTCTTTTTTTGAACTAAAATATTTTGGGATTGGGTTAAATTCATGTTCTTCACCTAATTCACTCATAAAAAAAATAACAATTTCGGAGCATTTTTTGGCAAAATAAATCGTCAGTTAAGTGGTTAAAATACTGTAATTTAGATTAACCTCAGACACTTATTGCATTCTGGGCTCTTGGTCTTAGAATAGATTGCAGACAAAATGATTCTGCTATGCTAGCTTGTGTACCCATTGATGACTCCCGGGAGCCATCTGTTCGATGAGTAAATACAACTACAAATATTATGTGTTCTGATTTTATTCTTTCGCTCATACGGTATGTTTGAAAAACTTAATTGTAGCTTTTATAGGTTTTGTCTTCCTTTGAAAGAAAAAAAAAATATGAGATCATACCATACATTCAAAACTCTATATGAAAATAATTTATTCTAATCTCTTATCAAGTGAAATACTTTGGTCATTGTGCCTGTAGGTTCTAGTGGATATGGTATCACACTGCACATTACCAGTAACATTAAGCTATTTGAAGAAGTAGAAATTATAGCAATGGTCACTGAGTGGTTTTCTCCTGATGGTGAATCATGCAGGTGAAGTGCTGTATTTTGATATACACAGCTCTCAATCCCCCTGAGTACTGCAAGCACACTCTATGTTAGAACTAGAAGTATTTATGAGTCTGCTGTTATAGATCCTCATGCTCAGAATTTACAATAGGGAATAGGAACATAAAACAGAGCTATTTTGTGTCTGCATTATAAGCAACAGACTATAGCCATTCCTCATGAAAAAAAAACTGTGTGCAATTTCTTCAACGGTATAATTGGAAAATAAGGAAGATCAAAACAAAAAGAGAATGCTTATATGAAGTTCTTCACAAATGGAGATAGGCCAGTACAGACAATATTATGTACTTAATATTTAAGCACAAGTAGATCATTATTATAGAATAATGTATATTTATTGCTAGAACTATAAAAAAATATTCTTATTTATTTTTAGGCGTTTTGGAAAACTAAGGAATAATCATTCCAATTTGACACATCTGGTACACTGAGAGACTGGCATAGATGCCTATGCGCCATTCCTGGTGCCGGGTGGTGGTCAGTGTCGGGGCATGAAGGGCCAACCGTGGGAATGCAGGGGCCCATGTGTAGGGTTCTGGCCAGTCTCTAGAGGGGGTGTGTCCAGCCACCACATTGGTTTGTCTAACCATCAGAGAGTGCTTTGGCTGGACCCCTTGATAAATTTATATATATATACTGGATGTATAATGGATATATATATATATATATATATACATATATATATATATATATATATATATAGGGAACCACTGCACTCACCATGCTGCACACCTGCACTCACCACCCCCAGGCTGCAGTGCACAGGCCAGGGGTGCAATGGCCTGTAATCACATTGCTTAAATAATATTACAGCGAGAGCCCAACACTCACCTTAGGAAGTTCATTCACCTCTATATATCAGAACATCAATAAATAATGGGGTTTTAGTTAATGGATTGTACAGTGCATTTAAGCTTGCAGCCCAACTTCACGGGACCCCAGCTCACTGCAAGTCCTCCTCTATCACCTTGACTTTTAAAACATGCCCATTGATATCACATCAGAGACAAATTAAAATTGTGCTTTGACTGGAGGGTAAGTGGCTGACGTCACTTCTGCTTCCGGAGCCTGACCTATGGTCCTCGAGCAGTGTTACTCACTTGCCATGCTGTATTTAAATTAATATTTGATTGTGCAGCAGATTACATGTTGGAACTCATGGTGGCTTACTTCCTGCATCCCAGAGAGCTGTACTATGCATTGCCGGACCTGAGGATAAGCGACTGATGTCACTTCCACTTCCGGTGCCCGGCATGCGTTCCACGAGCAGTGGAATGCACGTTACTTCCGGTCCACCATTGTATTATGTTTTTTCACCTGTTGCAGCAGCATTACAGGTGTAAACAAAGTGGATTGTGTTGGAATATAATATGTAGTACCTATTAGGTTATTGTATATTGTTATATTGCTGACAGAAGTAAGGTTGCTGTCCTAGATCTGGTTCCCTGTCTATTGTTTGCTGGGAACTTCCTGTGGGTGTGTATGTCTGGACATGTCAGGTATATAGGCCCTCATTCCGAGTTGTTCGCTCGCAAGGCGAATGTAGCAGAGTTACACACGCTAAGCCGCCGCCTACTGGGAGTGAATCTTAGCTTCTTAAAATTGCGACCGACGTACGCGCAATATTGCGATTACAAACGAGTTAGCAGTTTCTGAGTAGCTTCAGACTTACTCTGCCTGTGCGATCAGTTCAGTGCTTTTCGTTCCTGGCTGACGTCATAAACACACCCAGCGTTCGCCCAGGCACTCCCACCGTTTCTCCGGCCACTCCTGCGTTTTTTCCGGAAATGGTAGCGTTTCCAGCCACACGCCCCTAAAACGCCGTGCATCCGCCCAGTAACACCCATTTCCTGTCAATCACAATGCGAACGTCGGGGCGATGAAAATGCCGTGAGTAAACTTACTTTCATCATAGTAAAGTTACTTGGCGCAGTCGCAGTGCGAACATTGCGCATGCGCACTAAGAGAATTCTCACTGCGATGCGATGAAAATCTCCGAGCGAACAACTCGGAATGAGGGCCGTATATAAGGGAGGAAGGTGCAGACCTGTATTGTGGGCTCCAGGATGACTGTCTGAACCTATACTGTTGGTCTTGACAAAGGTCCAGAAAGGACCGAAACGTTGACAAATTTATGAGATGCTACCTTCTGTGATGTAGTACCTGTGAGTTACAATAAAACTGTGATGGTGAAATAGTGGTTAGTGCCTATACCTATATATGTTTGTTAATTGGCCTTACAAGCCTAAAATGGAACACCGCCTGATGTGATTCGGAAACAGTGAGTGTAGATTTCACTCTATATATATATAAAATACTGCTAGTGCATGCATGATAATGTACCAGATTAATAACAGCAATGCACTGTACAGAATACACCATAGACTTGTGCAGTATAATATTACATACTGTGTACACTGTAATTCAAGTGCACAGTCTGGAAACTGATTCCCTAAAGAAGGAAGTGGCCCCCCAGGCAGTGGAACCTACATGGGGTTTCCCCTGTACCCCTGTGGGCCAGTCCAACCCTGATGGTGGTCAAAATATAATGGACTAAAATGTGTCCACTGGATATGATATCTTAATGATATCTTCCTGACATGACCTGGCATGGTGTGTGTTTGGGATTACAGCCTATATACTGTATCCCTTAATTTACTTCTTCCTAGTGTGACTGGAACACAGAGACTATCAGCTCCCCTTACTGTGAGGTATAGTAATTAATTAGCCCATGCTAGAACACTAAACTGGCATACTTTCTTGTGATGGGGGCATTTAAAGTTATCCAATAAATACTAATAATATTAAATATTTGGGTAATCAAACTTCATAAAATGAGTGATTATCAATTGTAATCTGTAGTAATCCTAAAATGTATAGAATTTTGAGAAAAAAAGAAAAAAAAACTAATATAAACTTTGACATTTTAATAAGTCTGAGTTTTAAGCAGATTTTATGCTAATAAATGAGTAGTTATCATTTGTGGCTCACCATCTTATGAAACTAACATTTTAGACAGACATATGTGTAAGATGGGTAGCAGCCGTATTTTGGTTGGTAACCCAGAGAAAAGCAAGAATATCTATGATATGGTACTCAAAAATATTTCTGTACATTAGGCACATTCATTGGATTATTGCATTGTGATATTGAGTAATGTTTTTGCTAAACCTTGGTGAATCCATGTGGCACTACATATGTAGAGAGGCACACAGTTTCACTTTTTTGTGGACCTGTCACATTTTTTAGGTGCCAGAAAAAGGCCATGGCCTGCTTTAAAATGGGTATTCTCACCCAAAATGAGTTTTATTATTGGATGATCATAGGCTTGGTTTGAGCAGATCAAGGGTGTGGATTTTTCCCCCCACGATTCTCCAAGTAGGAATGTAGGCGTTTAGGAGTTTGAGTTAATTTTCAGTTATAACCATCCTAGTTAGTGATTTTGAGTTCCTAATGTTACTTGTAGTACCTGATTAGTTTATATATCTTGTTTCATTTGTGATTCAGTTTTGAGTTATTTTTTGTAACCATCATACTCGCTTGAGTCACCATGTACAACTAGACTAGATTACCTGTAGTACAAATGTTTTATTGATGCGAAAGTTAAATGTAATAAACAAATGCCACCAGCACAGTTAAATTATGAATTCTGTCAGCATAGAGAAACAATTACTATTAATGTGCTGCAAAGTATTTTAGCAACTTAATTTAGAGAGTACATTTAATAAAATGAATCATGTACTGTACATAAATATTAAAAAATAGTTGCATGTTTAAATGGTTATGAGTTATTTCTCTGTGATGATAATGTTTATAAATAAACTGGGGATATGGGATAGAAAAAAATACTCCCTCTGCTTCATTATTATGTGTTTTTTTTAAAGTTATAAGAAGAAAAATTAATATTGGTTTAAAGTTTAATTAAAAAAAACATCCCAGCAAAGTCATATCTTTCTTCTCCATAATCCACCTTTGAATGTTCTTATTTCAATGTCGTATCTACCTAATTTTCTGTGCTATCACATCTGTCATCATTAACTTTATTCGCTATCACTGACAGGTTATTGGATAATGTTTCACACAGAGTGGAACAAATGGCAAAAACTTCAAAATAAAATATAATATCTGAAATATAAAGAATCAATATGACATAGATTAGTTTTGCAAGGAAACAATTTTAGGTAAGAATAGAGGTAAAATGTTGAAAATAATGGGTAGCATACCAAGCGTCCTGAACTTTGAAGTACTTTGAACTATAGTACCATATATGAGAAGAGACACTACCAGGCACAAAAGACCAGGAAGAATATTGGGACCACCTCATAAAAGTTGCATGGAGTTTAGCTGTCTTTCAGGTACATTGGAGTAACTAGTTTTTTTTTCACATCAATTCATCTAAAATTGAAATTCCTCCACCATTTTTCCTATCACTTTGTTTATGTTTCACTGAATTTAAGAATTTAAATGGTATTCATATGGAGCTCTGTTAAACCAAAATTAAGTTGCTCAGACTGGCCCAAGTGTCAATCACATATTGCTTAGCCTATCAGATTTATGGGGTGGGTTAACAGAGACTTTAAAATCTGTTGCCTTACTGGGACTAATCTTCTTTGTCAGTGCATCATTATCACCCTCCCTCCCTGCTTTGTTGTTTTTGTTCTGGATGTTAGCTATTTTTGGGTGTGCAGGAAAACACAGTAGACAGCAGAACAGGGGCAAATTTTGAGTTGTAAGATCAATGTTTTATTTACTGTATATTTGTTTTGTGGTGCAATACCCTTTTTTTTACTATTTTGTAGTTGCACCACCTTCACAGGGGCAGTAGACACCTCCCTCATGGAAAGGGTAGTCAAATTTAGAATGGGGAGTTGGATACCCATGTTATGGTTGTGTTTTATGCACTTTGTTAGTCTTGGCTAATAGTAGAGTTTCATTCAGGTTGGTAATGCATTGCAGGTTTTTTGTGTTCTTGTCCATCCTTTCTTTGCCACCATCCTTTCTTTAAGCACTCCCTAATATGTATATATATTGTTGTTTAAATAATTGGCTGCCCTGAGTTAAATCCAGACTTTGTGTCTGTGTTTTTTTTTTTTTGACAGTGGCATTATTTGATTGACATGAGGGAAACCCTCATCCACCAAGAGTAGGTTTATATATTCTGTTGGCTCAAAATAAATTGAGCTCATTTTATATGACTGGTGTGGTTTGTCTGCATGTTATTGTAACCTTCAGGATGGACCCATTTATTACCCCGAAATCTAGAATTCTGAAAGTTTATTTCCATATGATTTAAACTTCATACAGTATAAACATAAATTTATGGAATTGATATGTCTAAGGTTGAAGAAAATGGTAGCATTTTAGCAACTAATATTGAAAGTGAATTTCACAGTCAATAAAACAGTATCTACATTTTTTTTCTATCCTGTTCACGAGTCACAGACTTCTAGCTGAAGTGTCTTTGGGAACAACTCATACCCTTATAGTCCAACTTACTTACAGTACTTTTTCAAATTCTTTTCCAGAAGATCCTGTATGAGAGGTCCAGTGAGCAAGTGTAATAGGGGACATGATGATGCATCTCATATCATTATGTCCCCATCCCTAATGTGCAATGCTGCAAATCACATTATTGTGATTCAGTGGGCAGAATTCAGGGGGTGGACAACTTTTCCAGGAGCCCTGAAGAATTCCCAACAATTAAAGAGTCTCACAGATATTCCAAGAAAGCAGGCATATAGGTTGATAGTGCAATATAATACAATTCTCATTAACCATATTGTGATTGGATATTTTTCAGCAAAAAGGCTGCAGGAGCCAAACATTAATAGGTCTGAATGGCTCAATTACATTTTTTAAAGGTGCTTATTACCTGGCCCACCGGTCAGTTTTTCAATTTCTTTGCAATCTTCTTTATATGAATTTGTTATTCTGTAAAATCCACATGGTGATCTCATGTCACCACTGCCAAGTAAGATGCATTGTTTCAGCTGCACATCCAGGTAATACTTTGAGCATTCCTATCATATGATTCCTTTTCCCCCCAGAAATATATGGAACACTAGAAAAATAGTTTACTTTCTTTTATGTAACTTAAAATGTAATCCAATAGGAAATGACATGACTTGTTTTAGAAAAAAAATAGGAAAATTATAATCAGTTATAATGTTTTTATATGTTATTGAAAGCCACTTATACAGCAATTGAACTTTGATATTAATTAATTTGACATATTAACTTTTGAAGCAAAATTGGCAGCAGCAGGTAAAACAATGTCCAACATAACAACAATAAACAAAATCAGAAATTTTATTTTTCTCGAAGAAATTGCAAGACATATTTGGAATCAATTTTAAAGGGCAAATTTTATTAATTGAAAATATAACAGAAAATCTAAGCATCGTAAATTCACATAAATGCAGCAGTGGTCAGAAGTCACACTCCACTGAATGTGTAAGTGAAAAGAAGCTAGTGTGGATAATTGTGGACCCTGTCAGAGGCAGTAATTTACTAACACCTCATTTGGCAGAACTCACATCTTTCAAAAATATCACATACTGTAGTAATCCAAGAGACTTTCTATTCTTTCTTAAGGAGCTTTCCTTGCCCTTCCTTGCTGAACTGTTCTAGGTCAGAAATATTCTTAGGTCTGCTTGCATGAGCTGCATGTTTCAGATCTCCCCACAGATTTCCAAAAATACACAAATGCTCAGACTATAAAGAACAATCCACAACCTTTATCTTTCATGATTGATTTTGAGGTTTGGTTTAGATCAGTTCCATGGTACAGTATTCAACCTCTTTTCCTGTTTCATTTCTTTGATTTATTTTTTTACTCCTGGACGTAAGTTTCTATGGTATGTTGATATAAAGTGAATTAATTCTGTCCAACTGGCTACCTCATCACACCTTACCTTAATAGGGTCAATGCCATATTTCAGTGCTGGTACGATAGTCTTTAAATGCTTTACCTGTTGTTTCTGTTTTTTCTTCCAAATTGTGACCAAAATTTATACTTACATATCATCTGTTTATGGAAGGCTGTTCAAAAACTTGGTTGACTTTTCTAAGTATTGTTTTGGAAACTTCATACAGTATATTGACTTTTGAGATGAGGTCTTTACATTTGGCCTGTATTTGTGGGTCTGTGGATATCTACTCTGTGCATAAATCAGTGGGACCTTTCCATTTTTCATACACTACATGACCATTTTAACAGCAGTTCTGGAGATTTTAAATTGACTGTAAGGATGATCAAAATTTGAAACAACTCCAAAAAAGTAAAAAAATATAGACGTGCATAAAAAAATTACAATCACCTTGTAAATTACTGTAAATACAAATATTTACATATACAATTATAAAAAGCTTATTTAATGTACTCCAACATAACTGGAATAAACAGTAATATAGTAATATTTGATCAGTATGGATGGTGTAATGGTTAGCATTACTGCCTCACAGCACTGAGGTCATGGGTTCGATTCCCATCATGGACCTAGTGTGGAGTTTGTATATTCGGTTTCCTCCCACAATCCAAAAATATACTGGTAGGCTGGGGGCCGGATCCCAGAAGATGCTTCGCAGAGAGGATAGCCTGGTAAGCAGTGAGGGCTCTGCACTCACCCCCTGACCAGGCAGGACCCTCTGCCTCATACTGCTACAGCTCCCAGCCACTTGCGGCTACTCGTGAAGCCTGGTGTCAGAAGGTGCCCTGCCTCGGATGCTACCTTGCTGGGAATGGGGCCTCTATTCCCCTGATACTCTCCCTCCTGCACGTCCCGGCAGACCTGCCAGTCCTCTCTCCTCATGACTCCCCTCCTGTCAGTGGCCTTTGTGGGACTTTGTGGGACTGGGTGCTGGACTCTGTCCAGCCTGAAGGGGTTGACCTTCCCTAAACAGTGGGAATACGTACCCTGTAGCTCCTACTATACTTGCACTTCCCTGTCGTCCAGTCAACAAAGGGTTCTCTGCCACTGACGCAGCTATGTGAGCTGCAGAGCCTGTGTTAGCCTCCCTGGTGATTCCCTAGCTTCATTAAGTTTGCTGCCTCTCACCTGTGGAGCTATTGCTCTGTGCAGGATCCACCACTGGTGTTGCAGATACAGTGAAGTTTACACAGAGGATTCCTGTAATGAGATGCATGCTCTCTCCATGCATAATATATCTCCCCAAATTTTCTATTGAAGGTGTCCTGTGCTGACAGTGCAGCCTGGAGCTCCACCTGGTGGCCTACTGTATTACTGGCTGACACTATAATATGCACATAATGTTTCTGTGAGATCTCTTCTCTACACCCATGAGACCTATCTTGTTTTAACCTACCTGTTCTGGAACCATAATTACTTCCATTAACTGGCATCACTATTTACTGTATCGTACCGCTGACTTCTTTCAAGCATATTAAAAGGAGCAAGAACTCTTCCCTGCCTCCCTCCATTAAATTTTCTCCCCATCGCACCCCTGACACGGCACAGCCCATCAAACCTTGCCTGTCTCCTACTTCTTTAACAACCTATCTGACAGTTGCTGATCCTACAGTACCTCTGCACCCCCAGTAGGTGCCCCATTAACAGTTTGCATGCTCCATCAAATGCTTCAAGCACTCAGTATAGATCTTGCCACTGACCATCAATCCTTCACACTCAACTTAGTGGCAAGGTATCTGCTACTGGAGACTGTACCAACAACCTGGAGACTAAGATGCAGGAACTGGTCTCTCATAATGACCTTCTCTCTTCCCATAACTCAGTATTGGAAGAACTCTCAGCGGCCAAAAATAAATTGGCGGATTTGGAAGACAGATCCTGACGGAATAATGTGAAGATATGGGGCATCCCTGAGTCCGTCTCTCCTGATGCCCTCCGTGGCTTTGCTGTTTCTCTATTCTAGAAATTACTTCCCTTGGCTGATGATAAGGATTTATTGATTGACCGTATACACCACCTCCCCAAACCCTGCTCTGCTCCTAGTAGCTCCCCCGGGATACTCTCCTATGCCTTCATTTCTTCCATATCAAGGAAAACATCCTCAAGGCCTCACATCAAGATACAGATATTTTGGACACACTACAACTTTTCCCAGATTTTTTGATTCACACTAAACAAGCGCTGATCCTTTCAACCTATTACAAGAGCACTTCGTGAGCAAGATATTTCATACCTATGGGTTTTCAAGTTAAGCTACTAGTGCGAAAGGATGGCTCTACCTTTACCATCTAGTCATTGGATGCCGGTATTAAGCTTTTACGGGACTTGGGTATTTCCATATCTGTTGCCTTGACTTCCCAACATCCTCCCATCCACTCCGATTGGACACATGTGGGATGAATATATTGTGAACTTCAGTTGGAACGATTATTAAGGGGATGGTCTATCCGTCCTTACCCTCGTTTATGCTTGACCAGTTCACCTTGCTGTTTTGGAGGGTATTTTTTTATTTTTTATGGTCCTCCTACTTCCATGGCTCAATGGTTACTGGACTGTGTCGTTTGGTCCGCAAGTATTATTGTCTATTTTCCCTGATCCTCTCTTATAAACCTAACCCCATTTCATATCTCAACTGTTATTACTATGGTTCCTCTAATATGAACAACACTGTTTTGCTTGCTTACTTTCAGCTGATCATATGGTTTTTTTTTTTGCTGTATCTCATTGTATTGTTATGATATGCCTTACCCTTCCATATTTTTTATTTTCTTCTATAATGTGTTTTAGGCATATCACTGTACATTTTTCAACTTTCCTGTTTTCATTGTTTTGTGTTTTGTATGGTCTCATGGGTGGGGAGCATATTTAGCCTGCCCCCACCAGTTAACCATGTTGCCGTTTTTGTGTTTTTCGGCAACTACTGTGGCCCAATATACTGGGCATTTTGGATTCTCTATCTCTCCCCCTTAGTTTTTTCTCTTTTTTGCTCCCCCCCCCCATTACCCCACTCTTTTTGACAGGCATATCTGAGGCTGTTATTTCGCTCCTCTTCACAATCACCCAATGGTTAAGATATTTTCCCTTAATGTAAAGGGGCTTAACTCTCCCCAAAAACGTTGCCTGTCCCTTTAAACATTCCATTTATATAGAGCTAATATAGTTGCTCTTCAAGAGACACATTTCTCTTCTTCTGCACCCCCTGTTTTTAAAGACCATAGATACCGTGTATGTTACACTGCCAATGGCCCAACTAAAAGTAACGGTGTAGCCATTCTGTTTCATAAGAATACTCTGTTCACCTTACACCGCAAAATCAAGGATAAAAATGTCCGCTTTCTGATTCTTACAGGTCTCATGGATGACACATTGGTTACTCTTGTTTCGCTTTATGCCCCGACTTCCCATCAGATCCCTTTCTTGCGTGACACTTTTGAAGAAATATATAAAGTGCGGCAAGGTCTACTTATTTTAATGGGTGATTTCAATTTGGTTCTCGACCCTAGAATTGATAGATCACAATCCCAGAGTTGTCACACCTCCCCTTGGGATATAGGCTCCTTATCTTGCTTTTCGGAAGTTACTTGCAGAGTTTGATTTGTATGATACCTGGCGCATTTCCCATCCTGATGAGAGAGACTTTACTTTTTTCTCCTCTGTACACAATAGTTACTCCAGAATTAATTTTATTTTTTTTAGATGAAAATGCCCTTCAATATACTAAGAAAATGTAACTTCTTTCCATCACGTGGTCTGACCATGCCCCGTCCTATGGACTTGGGATATTGGTTGCCATTATCCTTTCACATGCTCCTGGAGACTTCCTGACTATCAACTCTTTGACCCTGGGACTCTCTGTGCTCTCACTGAATCTCTGAAGCTGTATATGCAGACTAACTCACCGGACGACACCTCAATCTTCACCTATTGGTGTGCCTTAAAGGCAGTACTTCAGAGTACCTCCATACAGAAAGGAGCTCAACTTAAAGCCCGCTACCGCAAAACCCAGTCAGATCTAGAGTCCACCCTTTGATCCTTAGAGTCTCAGAATCAGGCCCGCCCCACTAGAGTATTGCGAAAAAAACTGCAGGAGGTGAGATCTCAGCTTCAGAAACTTTTCTTAGCTAGAATGCAAGCTGCCTTTAACCATCTACATCACAGATTTTATACTGCTGGTAATAAAGCCTCCCATCTATCAGCACGTAAACTTAGGAGCCGACAGGCTCTTAGCCATATTAAATGTCTCACCACTCCTTTGGGTTCACAATGTCTCAATCCCCTAGATATTGCTAACTTATTTTCCAAATTTTACACTAAATTATATAACCTCCATGAGGACCCTTCTATCCCCCAGCCATCAATCACAACTATCCCTCTCCCTTCCTTAGATGCAGAGGCCTCGGCCTCTTTAAATAGTCCATGGTCCTTGGAGGAGATTAAACGGGTGATGAAACAACTTCCAAAGGGGAAAACCCCTGGCCCAGATTGCTTTACAAATTCTTTCTACTCTACCTTTGGTGAGACCCTCTCTCCGTTCCTTTTACAGCTTTATACTGAAGCCTCTCACAAGGGTTCCTTTCCTGCAGAGATGGTTGAGGCGCAGATTGTGACTATCCCGAAGCCTGATAAGGACCTGTCCGACTGGAGTAACTATTGGCCCATAGCATTTTTAAACACTGATCTGAAAATCTATGCCAAACTAATTGCCAACCATATAAACCCTTTACTCCCTCACTTAATACATCCAGATCAGTCCGGTTTTGTATTTGGTCATCAGGCCCCTGATAACACCCGTAGGGTCTTGGACTTGATTGAATGGGCTTCACACACTAAGTCACAATTCCTCCTGCTTTCTCTTGATGCTGAAAAGTTGTTTGATTGCCTACACTGATACATGCGCCAGGTGTTATGCAAGTTTGCCCTGTATACTGGTCCATCCACCAAAAGTTTATATTTACAGTTTTCTTTCCTCCCCCTTTCAAATTTCTAATGGAACTAGACAGGGGTGCCCACTTTCACCGCTAATGTTTGTTCTAGCCATTGAGCCCCTTGCCCAAATGATTCCTCTGTCCTCTGACTTCCCCGGTCTTCCGGTTGGTAATACTCTTCATAAACTGTGCTTATTTGCAGACGATGTTTTATTGTTTGTAACCGACCTGGAGACTTTGTTGATTTCGCTCCATAACATACTGGATAGCTATAGTGCCGCCTCTTTCTACAAATTAAATGCTACTAAATCTGATGCTCTTTCCATTAACATCTCTCCTCAGACCGTACGGTCCTTGAAATCACGTTTTCCTTTTAATTGGAAAGATATCTCTCTGCTCTATTTAGGCATTTCTATTCCCTCCAATATCCACAACGTTCATACAGTTCCCTCTGCTGACTCAACTGACTTATGGATAAATCATGAGGTCTCCTGGTTGGGCCACCTAGCGGCATATAAAATGATGTAATTAATGTATCTATTCCGAGCAATCCCCTATGCTATGCCCGGTAAATTACTGTCTCAAATTAGAAGACTGATGATGTCTTATGTGTGGAAGCGTTAACCCCCTCGATTGGCCTATACTCGTATTATCCACTCTCGACCACAGGGAGGTCTCTCCCTCCCTGATTTGAAATGGTATCATGAAGCAGCTTTGCTCTCTCAGTTATGCGACTTGTCTCTCCCCCCTCACTCTTAACATTGGCTTGACCTAGAACTTACTCTTTTTCATAATTTTCCTCTATCTGACCTCATGTGGCTGCCTAAACATCTCCGACCTCATTTTCCTCTCTATCCCCCTCTTCTGTTCTTGATGCTTTTAAAGTCTGGGACCTTAGACACTCTAGTCATTTTGAATGTACCCTTCCTGCCAGGACTTTGTCCCTCAAGGCTTTAGATATCCTATTCCCTCGCCTCTGTACCTCCTATTGGGAAAACCTAGGTATTGAGTGCCTCACTGAACTCTTTTCACCATCCTCCCTTTTTTCAATCTCCGAACTTAGTGACAGGTTTTACTTGGGCCCCTCAGCTTGGTTCTTTTATTCCCAACTTAGACACTGGGTGCAGAAGGTGGGTGGATATCCCAATCCTTTCCGCATCCCCCCTGACCATCATTTGAATAGATTGAGCAAAGCTTCTTCACATGGTGCCATATCTTTTTGGTATGGCTTATTGTCCCCTGCAGACTCACTAGTTAAGTCCCCTGCCCAACTAAATGAATGATCTCCACTGCACATTTACTATCTAATAATGGGAAAATATCCATCTGTCTTCTTTTAGCTTTTCCAAATGTACCAACCACATTGAAATGCATGTAAAATTACTCCATAGATTGTATTTTACCCTAGATAAGTTATATAAAATATGGCCTGCTCCTTCTAAACTTTGATGGCACCTCTGTAGTCACAATGGTACTATTTTTCATGTTTTTTGGGACAGCCCGACTATACAGCCTTTTTGGCATAAAGTGTTTGCCCTCGTTCATGATGTTCTAGGTATCACATTGTCCCCAGACCCCACAGTGGCTCTGTTACATTGGTACCCTAACTCAATACCTCAGTCTGCCCACTATGTTTTAGGCCATATCCTCTTATCTGCCAGAGCCACTATTGCCCAACTGTGGAAATCCCCTCTTATATTCCCATTTGACAAAGTTGTTACTAAGACTCAATTTAATTTTGAAATGGAGACTAGGGATGCCCACTACTCCACCACACCCCCTTCTCCTATAATGAAATGGCTCCCATGGCATCTTTATGTTGCTGAAGGAAAAGGGGCACCGCACCTGCATATTGTGTCACAGAATCAGTCTTCTCTTAAATTGAACGAGTCCCCATCGGAGGCTTCTGTTGCTTAATGTAATTTATGTAATTTGCTGGTCTTCCTTCTTATTTATATTAGTTTAATTAACTGATGCTTCTGTATGACCTGTCCCCCAACCCTCCCTTCCCTTTGTTACCCTTTTTTTCTTTACCCCCTTGTTACTATTGTGAAAACTTTAAATAAAGATTTAATGTTGAAAAAAAAAATATACTGGTAGGTCAATTGGATCCCAACAAAATGAACCCTAGCATGAATGTGTGTGTGTGTACAGTACATGTGGTAGGAAATATTGATTGTAAGCTCCACTTGGTCAGGGACTGATGTGAATGGCCAAATATTCTCTGTTAAGCGCTGCAGAATATGTGTGTGCTATATAAATTACTGGTAATAAATAATAAATAAATAATAAAATACTGCAGAACTGTAATTCATTATTAAGCAATATAATACTCATCAACTGTAAGTAAATCAATTAAAATCAGGGAAGAAAAGGGAGCTTACAATGTAAAACACAACTGTGCACATAATCAATTCCATAAATGGCAATGACAAAGCCAGGTAAAATGGAGTGGTCAAATAATATTGGTGTGGCCACAACCACACCCAAAAAGAAAAAGAATAAAAAGGAGAGGGGTATTTTCTCCCCGACACCATTTGCCCAGGCCCAAGTACTTACTTTTCCACACCACTCTCAGTGCCCCTGCACATAATTACTCATTGATAAATATATGATTGGTCATAAAGCCTTTAATCATATAGGAGAATAAGGGAGAATTAATTTAATAACAAATGTAGCAAAAAGTTTAATTAATACATTTATAATAGTACTTCTTATTATGAAATTCAGTAGTTTGCTTCATAAACATGGCTCCCATTTCCCATTTTTATTAAATATCACTGCTTTGTTTCTTTCAGAATCAATCAATCTATCTATCTATCTATCTATCTATCTATCTATCTATCTACAGTGTATCTATCACTCTATCTACCTTTCTATCTACAGTATTATTTAATGTATAGTTCTCTGTATCCTCTGTATGAATGTAGCAAATAATCTACATGCAGGATTATAATGTTACATTACTTTATGAGGACATATGAAAAGTGTCTCTTTAGTCACATAACACGTAATTATATGCTTAGATTTGATCGTATTTACCAGTTATATATATATATATATATATATATATATACATACACATATATATATATATACTTTTAAATACCATGACACAAATATATGACACCAAAGTTCCTGGATTTTTCATTTCATTTGTCTTATTTCTTCTAAACTGAACAAACAAATATCAGGTTGCTGTAGGTTACACATTTGTTCTGTGTTCTCCATTCTATCAAACAAATTACGTTTATGTGTGGGTGGGTAAGGATTATTCCCTGATTATGGGAAGAAAGCTGTGTATAAATACTGTATTTATGAAAAATATTTCTATACAAAGACTGTGGGATTCAGTCTACTTTGGAATTTATTTAGTTAGAACTTCAGTGGTGGGCAGGTTTGTAACAAGCGAATAACCTGGGCACAAGGTGAAAATCGCACGGATACAGTCACAATGGCACCCTGGAGAGAGAGACTGCCAAACTTTTCTGTCTTGCTGGGCCCTGGAAGAGGCATGCCACCACATTTTTAGGCATCCATCATCCTGCTCCCAGTGGTGGATTCCTCTCTACTGCCGGGTTTTCTTGTCATTCTCTGGTAATTTACAAATATATTTTTTAGATCAGATCCAAAATAATTGGCGGAGGCATAGAGTCTATTCCCATAGTAGAGAATCCACTGGGTAGATAATGGGATGCTTACCAGTGGATTTAGACTAATTTTCTTGCTCCCAGGAGCGGGAAAGAGCATCAGCCTTACGATTCTGTGACCCAGGACAAAACGAGAGTTTAAAGTTGAACCTGGAAAAGAAGAGTGCCCACCTGGCTTGACAAATATTGAGACATTCAGCGGCTTTCAGGTACAGGAGATTCTTGTAGTCTGTTAGGATGGTAATAGTATTAAAGGCACCACCCAGTAAATATCTCCACTCTTCTAGGCTGAGCTTGATTGCTAAAAGTTTTTGATTGCCAATGGCGTAATTGCGCTCAGCAGGAGAGAACTTCCGTGAGAAGTAGCCACAGGGATGCAAGTGGGCATCATCGGCTCTTTGAGATAGAACAGCACCAACTCCTAACAATGAAGCATCCACCTCCAAGGTTAAAGGTAAGTTGGTATCAGGCTGTTTTTGGGCTGGAGTGGAGACAAACTTTTGTTTGAGATTGTGGAAGGTGGCCTCTTCTGACCACTTGGTGGGATTGGCATCTTTCCATGTGAGAGCGGTGATCGGTGCCACGATGGTGGAGAATCCTCAGATGAATCTCCTGTCGTAGTTGACGAAACCCAGGAGTCTTTGAACACCATTAAGTGACATGGGTATAGGCCAATCTCGGATAGTCTGGAGTTTATAAGGATCCATCTATAGACTGGAACCAGACACAATGTATCCTAGAAACAGAATTGACTTAACTTCGAAGACACACTTCTCTAATTTGCAATAGAGATGATTGGCATGGAAACGGGACAGAACTTCCTTCACCCACTAGCGATGTTGCTTGAGATCGTTAGCGAAAATTTGAATATCATCGAGATAGACCACAACATGACGGTAGAGGATATCACGGAAGATTTAATTGACAAAGTGTTAAAAAACAGCTGGAGCATTGCTGAGTCCGAAAGGCATGACGAGGTACTCATAGTGTCCGTCACAGATGTTAAACGCGGTTTTCCACTCACCCCTCAGATCTAATTTGGAGAGGATGGTAGCTCCACTGACACGGTCAAATAACTTGGTGATTAGAGGTAATGGATAGCGATTCTTCACTGAGATGTCATTGAGCCCATGGTAATCAATACATGGATGCAGTCCGCCATCTTTCTTTTCAGGAAGAAGCCTGTGCCTGTTGGAGAAGAGGAAGGCTGGATAATACCTTTGGCAAGGTTTTTTTTAATATACAGTATTCCTCCATGGCGTGGGTCTCTGGAAGTGACAGAGGGTAAGTGCATCCCCGAGGAGGAGTCTTCCCTGGGATGAGATCTATAGGGCAATCCCACTCCCTATGAGGAGGAAGAATATCTGCAGAGGACTTACTGAAGACATCGGTAAATTCTTGGTACGGAGGAGGCGGAACATATGAAGACTTGGAAGTGGAACTTTGAGCTGGAAGTACCTTTTGAAGACAGGTACCAAAACAGGAAGGACTCCATGCCAGGATATGTGTAGCCCTCCAGTCAATCTGAGGATTATGAAAACTAAGCCTTTCTTTCTCATCCTACCTATCTAATCTCTCCTTCAGTGTTCGTTTCTCTGATTCCACCTCTCCTTTGCTACCTCTCTCAGTTGGAGTACTGCAAGGCTCAGTCCTAGGTCCTCTGCTTTTCTCTATCTATACCACATCTCTTGGCAAACTAATCAACTCTTTCGGATTTCAGTACCATCTGTATGCGGATGATACTCAAATCTACCTATCCTCCCCTGATTTGTCACCATCTGTATTGGGCCGTGTCATTTCATCTTGGATGACATCTCGCCACCTCAAACTTAATATTTCCAAAACAGAATTAATTATATTTCCACCAGCCAATAGTAGTTTCCAACCTGATATCTCTATCACTGTTGAGAACTCGGCAATCATCCCTACCCCACAAGTTCGCTGCCTAGGTGTCATTCTTGACTCTGAACTGTCCTTTGTTACCCACATTCAATCTGTCTCAAGATCATGTTACATACATCTAAGAAACATATCCAAAATATGACCATATCTTACACAAGACACAGCAAAAACTCTAGTCCATGCTCTCATTATCTCCCGCATTGATTATTGTAATAGTCTCCTGACCGGTCTTCCCAAACATGGGCTTTCACCACTACAATATATTTTGAATGCAGCTGCGAGGCTAATCTTCCTGACCAGACGTTCATCGTCTGCAGATCCGGTCTGTCAGTCCCTCCAATGGTTACCGGTATTCTACTGTATTAAATATAAAATACTTTTATTCACATACAAGGCTATTAACCAAACTGCACCAACATACATCTCTTCACTCATCTCAAAATATTTCCCTACCCGACCCCTCCGCTCTGCACAAGATCTACGTCTCTCATCCACACGCATTACTTGTTCACACTCAAAATTACAGGACTTTATCCGGGCTTCACCCACTCTGTGGAATGCCGTCCCACGCACAGTAAGACTCGCCTCTAGTCTCCAAACCTTTAAATGTTCCCTGAAAACTCACCTCTTCAGACAAGCCTATCAAATTCCAGACCCACCCTCATAACCTTCAGTGCTTCCCTATATAATAACATCCTATCTGTACAGTACACATAACATCACATATCTTGTCTTTCTTTAGTCTCACACCCTCCTGACACTTGGTCAACTTTGTGGGGTATCATCATACAACCCATTAAGAACCTAGCAATCTGGTGGACCATTATGAAATAGGTAGCATCAATCCTTGTGTATCTATGCCTATTTCCCTATAGATTGTAAGCTTGCGAGCAGGGCCTTCCTACCTCTGTCTGTCTGTTTTTACTCAGTTTTGTTCTATTACTAATTGTAAAGCGCAACGGAATATGCTGCGCTATATAAGAAACTGTTAATAAATAATAAATAAATAATAAGCCATGGAATGCCCAAAACTATAGGATGCATAGCTTTTGTAATTCGCCATGACAGCGCTGCCAGGATCGCTGAGGGAAAACTGAAGCGATGCTGTAGAGCACGCTGCATGCAGACTGCTCAGATGGAATCCAGGCTTGGAGCGCAGGGACAGTCTCAGAAGGCACTTAGAAGGTAAAAATGTGTGACTGATTACCCAGATCATGATACTAAACACTGGAGGTGCATTCCAAATTTTGATATGTTTGTCGATTTGGGCATTATCATTCATATGACACAAGCCACGGTGAGACATCGGTAATGTCATTATGTAATCCCCCTTTTTATCCCCTTAGGGGAGGTTTATTAAAATAATGATTTCATAGATTCCTATTTACCACCTGAAGAATAACTATGTTACATTTCAGCTTCCTAACATATTGGGAAGTAAGAAAAGTGGTAATGAGTGAGTGAGTGAGTGAATGAGTGAGTGAGGGCTTTCGCATTTATATATATGGATAATAGAAGAGGTGCTAGTAAACAAAATGTAGTTTTTCTATTTGTAATCTAGAGGTCAATCCCTTTGGAAAAACACTCCCATTCTTTGGGTGGTTGTCTCTATACAGTATCTAGTATATGACAAATCTAGAGAAATTAAGACAACTGGACCCTCTAGTGTAATAAGAGTCCATTTGAAGCAAGTTTCTTTATTGTTCTTTATTCTTAATATGCATATACCCATAAGTTACCGATATCCGGTCTGTATGTCGACCACACTTAGGTCAACAGTAATTAGGTTGACCACTATTGGTGACATGCATTAGGTCGACATGGTCTATAGGTCAACATGGTCACTAGGTTGACATGTACTAGGTCTACATGTGAAAATTTCAACATGAGTTTTTCAAAATTTGCATTTTTGAACTTTTTCATATTTTTTGATCCATTTGGACTACAATTGGGAATAGTAACCTGTGCCAAGCGCAGCGGTAGTGGAGCGAGGCACCTTGCCCAATGCAAGGGGACATGGTGCACTAATTGGGGTTCCCGGTCACTCTACGAAGAAAACAACACTATTTTTTTTAAACCCTCATGTCGACCTTTTTCCATGTCGACCTTGTTCATGTCGACCTATTGACCAAGTTGACCTATTTAACCACTTAACTGCATGGTTGCATCAGATGCGACCACACCAGACTGGGCTTTCCCTGACATTGTCGCATCTGATGTGACCAGTCAGAAATGCCCACTGTGCTGCTGTGGGAAGAGATTCTTCCCACAACCGCAATGTAAGAGGGACCTCCCAGCCCCTATGGAGCTTATGCTCCTTCTCTAGTGTGTCCCAATCACTGTGGTAACAGTGATCGGAATGTCCAGCATCATTTCCTCCCACCTGGCGGCTACTGAGACTGAGCAGCATCCTCTGGGATGTCAGCGCCGCTCCCCCCGTATATGACCGGCGGCTGCAGAGTACAGCAGCCACCTGGATGTCTGCGCCGCTCCACCCTGTATGTGCCCGGCGGCTGCAGAGTACAGCAGCCACTGGGATGTCCACACCACTCCCCTATATGTGCCCGGCGGTTGTAGAGTGCAGCAGCCGCCGGGATGTCAGCGCTGTTGCCCCTGTATGTGCCCAGTGGCTGCAGAGTACAGCAGCCGCCGGAATGTCAGCGCTGTAACCCCCACAGTGGAGCATGTTCCCAGCTCTCTGCATATGTTGGGTGGGTAAAATAGTAAAATGACGCTATTTTAATGTAAATAAAACAAAAAATATATACATATACACTGTGCACAAGAGGAGGAGGAAGTGGCTTGCAAAAAATTAATCTTATAATAGGGGCTAATGGACACGGGGTGGTGCGAGACACCCCCTAAGAATATTTTACAAAAAAAAATGTAAATGTCGTTTTAAAAAAGCTTTTAAAGCCATATTACATTTAAAAAATCCCGACAATTTCTGACCGGTTTTGGTGACAAAAAAATCGTCAGTTAAGTGGTTAAGGTGTCGACCTAGTCACTTTCAACCAATAGTGGTCGACCTAATGACGGTCGACATACATGTGGTTGACCCTATGATTAACACCCTAAGTTACCATGGAGAATTTTTAGACAGTATTATACTATTTACCAGCAGAGATACAGTACCTTAATGCTAGTAGTGATAACATAGATACAGTACAGTATCTAGTAGCAGAGATACTCACTGTCCAGATTTAGCAGATGTAAGTACACAGGCCCTCATTCCGAGTTGTTCGCTCGCAAGGCGATTTTAGCAGTATTGCACACGCTAAGCCGCCGCCTACTGGGAGTGAATCTTAGCTTCTTAAAATTGCGAACGAAAGATTTGCAATATTGCGATTACACATCTCGTAGCAGTTTCAGAGTAGCTTCAGACTTACTCGGCATCTGCGATCAGTTCAGTGCTTATCATTCCTGGTTTGACGTCACAAACACACCCAGCGTTCGCCCAGACACTCCTCCGTTTCTCCAGCCACTCCCGCGTTTTTTCCGGAAACGGTAGCGTTTTTTCCCACACGCCCATAAAACGGCCTGTTTCCGCCCACTAACACCCATTTCCTGTCAATCACACTACGATCGCCTGAGCGAAGAAAAAGCCGTGAGTAAAAATCCAAACTTCATAGCAAATTTACTTGGCGCAGTCGCAGTGCGGACATTGCGCATACGCACTAAGCGGAAAAACGCTGCGATGCAAAGAAATTTTCCGAGCGAACGACTCGGAATGACCTCCACAATTCAATACTAGCAGAGGCATGCATTGTATTGATTAAAACAGCCGTGTCAAAAACACCAACAAAGGAACACCTACATAACTATACTATAACTCCTTGCACAACAAAGTGTGGTGCAGTAATGATCACAAAGTCTGGCCAGGTGATACAAAAAGCCAGTGACTAATTTCCAATAAGTGAATTTATGCCACATTATTAAAGGCTTTAACCATATTCTCCATGTGGCTGGCTCTGGGAGCTAAAAGTCCTTTATTGATCCTGCAGCACTCTACCAACACCCCTTTTCCCAGTGGCAGAACTACTGAGTGGTGGGCCCAGGTGCAAAAATATGCTTTGAGGTCACCAGAAAGCCTCAGAAGATATCCGGCAGGCTCACTGTGGTTATCACAGTGGTGTGTGTACTCTGCACACATCACCATACAGGCACCGTTGGAAGGACTATGATCAAGGGACTGGGACATTCCCCATTACATGAGACACAGACATCAGCATCCTCAGAGAGATGTGGATCACCACTATCATCACTTAGGACCATTACCAAGAGGTGGTGTTATCTGAGGACTACCATAGATTGATATGGGGTAAGACGGTGGTCAGCAGAGATGCAGGACTCTTAAGACACCAGGCCGCTGCATATTTAGCTTATGCATGCAAACCCATACACCTATGTGATTGTGATTTACTTACTATCTACTGCTGTATCATCTCAACTTGTATCCAAGACAACAACCTACAGATAATCAAGGCATCCCTACACAGAGTATACCCTAACCTACCGCAGAGACTATATTAATCTTCTCACAGACTCCACAGCTGGTGGAGATTACACATCTAGTTGCCCCCTTCCTCTTTTTTGCATAATTTATAGTTACATTGTATTATTTATAGAGCTATAATATTAATAAAAGCTTTTAATTACACAATTACAGCTGTCTGTATTACATTTTAGAAGTTGCATATACACCAGTAAATTCTGTTTATTAATGTACAGTACTTTTAACTTACTTTACAATACAATAGCACAGACAGCGGTGAGCATGCCTGAAGAACTATGTGGCTGGCTGGATGGGCTCATGGCTAGCAAGGGCAGGGTATCTCCTCTCCTTTCCATGCCACGGATGGTCACAAGATTGTGACATCAGACTTACATCCTGTTCAGACTTTCCATGGCAACAGCAGTCAGTGGAGGAGGGGCCAGCCTCCTCTCCTTTTAACCAGCCAGAACGCCTCCTCCTTCTTTACAGCCCGCAGTGACTGTCCGATTGATACTATAATGAGTCACTCAGTCTCATTATTAGTACAAATGCTGATGGCCCTTTTATTACTGCATGCCTCATTGCATTGCACCGCCAGTAGTTCCGCCTCTGCCTTTTCCTTCTGCTAGAACCTGCATGGTTTTCTGAAATTTAAAATTAATGTACACTCTAGCAGAGTTGCTTGACTCCCTGACCCCATGAGAGTTACAATATTTTTCTGTTATGCATTCAACTGTTAAAAAAAGTTTATATTAGTTTGTATAAGCCAAGTGCCATCTCAGTTGGAATCAATGGAGGTGCTAGCCCCTTGACTGTTTTTTAGCTATATACAGCTATCTCTATAAACCCACATACATTATAAATTGGGGGGGGGGGGGGATGCAGTGCTATTTGAAAAACTACTGTATCACGTGTCATTTATTTTATGGACAAAGTTTATGTCTGTGCATAAAAGTGCTAGATTCAATTAAAATGGCTTTCTAATTTACTAAATCCATTTATTATTGCAGTATCATATTCTCTAAACGAAGCTAATGAAATTTTGTACACAGCGTATTAATAATGTATAGAAGCTGTGTACTGAGGAGAATACATTTATCTTTTGTAGAACTGAACTTTTTAAATTTGTTTGCATATGCACAAACACAAATTGTTGGCACTGATACAGAATTCCTTACAATTATAATCTTAACAGACTGAATTTTATGGTGCAAAGAGATTATGTTGATAGCTAAAGAAACTTAGTATATTGCATTCTGGCTGTTAAAAAAATATTTACCTTGCTTAAAAAATGTGCATATGTTAACATATTAATCGTATGGAAATAATGTTTTTTTTAATAGATAGAGTTACTGTACAAAATATTGTTTTCTACTGGTGAAATACATTTAGAAGAAACATAATATTTGACATAGGAAAACATATAGGTAAAACCTTAGCTACCATTGTCATGATCAGTTTTAATTAAAAAAAGATAATAATAATAGTAATTTTGATTTAAAAAATAAATGTTTTCAAATTTTAGTGATGTGCACCGGACATTTTACGGGTTTTGTGTTTTGGTTTTGGATTCGGTTCCGCGGCCGTGTTTTGGATTCGGACGCATTTTGGCAAAACCTCCCTGAAAATTATTTGTCGGATTCGGGTGTGTTTTGGATTCGGGTGTTTTTTTTACAAAAAACCCTCAAAAACAGCTTAAATCATAGAATTTTGGGGTCATTTTGATCCCATAGTATTATTAACCTCAATAACCATAATTTACACTCATTTTCAGTCTATTCTGAACACCTCACACCTCACAATATTATTTTTAGTCCTAAAATTTGCACCGAGGTCGCTGGATGGCTAAGCTAAGCGACACAAGTGGCTGACACAAACACCTGGCCCTTCTAGGAGTGGCACTGCAGTGTCAGGCAGGATGGCACTTCAAAAAAATAGTCCCCAAACAGCACATGATGCAAAGAAAAAAAGAGGCACACCAAGGTCGCTGTGTGACTAAGCTAAGCGACCCAAGTGACCGACACAAACACCTGGCCCATCTAGGAGTGGCACTGCAGTGTCAGGCAGGATGGCACTTCAAAAAAATAGTCCCCAAACAGCACATGATGCAAAGAAAAAAAGAGGCACACCAAGGTCGCTGTGTGACTAAGCTAAGCGACCCAAGTGGCTGACACAAACACCAGGCCCATCTAGGAGTGGCACTGCAGTGTCAGGCAGGATGGCACTTCAAAAAAATTGTCCCCAAACAGCACATGATGCAAAGAAAAAAAGAGGCGCACCAAGGGCGCTGTGTGACTAAGCTAAGCGACACAAGTGGCCAACACAAACACCTGGCCCATCTAGGAGTGGCACTGCAGTGTCATGCAGGATGGCACTTAAAAAAATTGTCCCCAAACAGCACATGATGCAAAGAAAAATGAAAGAAAAAAGAAGTGCAAGATGGAATTGTACTTGGGCCCTCCCACCCACCCTTATGTTGTATAAACAGGACATGCACACTTTAACAAACCCATCATTTCAGCCACAGGGTCTGCCACACGACTGTGACTGAAATGACTGGTTGGTTTGGGCCCCCACCCAAAAAAAAGCAATCAATCTCTCCTTGCACAAACTGGCTCTACAGAGGCAAGATGTCCACCTCATCATCATTCTCCGATTCCTCACCCCTTTCACTGTGTACATCCCCCTCCTCACAGACTATTAATTCGTCCCCACTGGAATCCACCGTCTCAGGTCCCTGTGTACTTTCTGGAGGCAATTGCTGCTGGTGAATGTCTCCACGGAGGAATTGATTATAATTAATTTTGATGAACATCATCTTCTCCACATTTTCTGGAAGTAACCTCGTACGCCGATTGCTGACAAGGTGAGCGGTTGCACTAAACACTCTTTCGGAGTACACACTGGATGGAGGGCAACTTAGGTAGAATAAAGCCAGTTTGTGCAAGGGCCTCCAAATTGCCTCTTTTTCCTGCCAGTATACGTACGGACTGTCTGACGTGCCTACTTGGATGCGGTCACTCATATAATCCTCCTCCATTCTTTCAATGGTGAGAGAATCATATGCAGTGACAGTAGACAACATGTCAGTAATCGTTGGCAGGTCCTTCAGTCCGGACCAGATGTCAGCACTCGCTCCAGACTGCCCTGCATCACCGCCAGCGGGTGGGCTCGGAATACTTAGCCTTTTCCTCGCACCCCCAGTTGCGGGAGAATGTGAAGGAGGAGATGTTGACGGGTCACGTTCCGCTTGACTTGACAATTTTCTCACCAGCGGGTCTTTGAACCTCTGCAGACTTGTGTCTGCTGGAAAGAGAGATACAACGTAGGTTTTAAATCTAGGATCGAGCACGGTGGCCAAAATGTAGTGCTCTGATTTCAACAGATTGACCACCCGTGAATCCTGGTTAAGCAATTAAGGGCTCCATCCACAAGTCCCACATGCCTAGCGGAATCGCTCTGTTTTAGCTCCTCCTTCAATGTCTCCCGCTTCTTCTGCAAAAGCCTGATGAGGGGAATGACCTGACTCAGGCTGGCAGTGTCTGAACTGACTTCACGTGTGGCAAGTTCAAAGGGTTGCAGAACCTTGCACAACGTTGAAATCATTCTCCACTGCGCTTGAGTCAGGTGCATTCCCCCTCCTTTGCCTATATCGTGGGCAGATGTATAGGCTTGAATGGCCTTTAGCTGCTCCTCCATCCTCTGAAGCATATAGAGGGTTGAATTCCACCTTGTTACCACCTCTTGCTTCAGATGATGGCAGGGCAGGTTCAGGAATGTCTGGTGGTACTCCAGTCTTCGGCACACGGTGGCTGAATGCCTAAAGTGGCCCGCAATTCTTCGGGCCACCGACAGCATCTCTTGCACGCCCCTGTCGTTTTTAAATAATTCTGCACCACCAAATTCAATGTATGTGCAAAACATGGGACGTGCTGGAATTTGCCCTGATGTAATGCACGCACAATATTGGTGGCGTTGTCCGATGTCACAAATCCCCAGGAGAGTCCAATTGGGGTAAGCCATTGTGCGATGATGTTCCTCAATTTCCGTAAGAGGTTGTCAGCTGTGTGCCTCTTCTGGAAAGCGGTGATACAAAGCGTAGCCTGCCTAGGAACGAGTTGGTGTTTGCGAGATGCTGCTACTGGTGCCGCCGCTGCTGTTCTTGCTGCGGGAGGCAATACATCTACCCAGTGGGCTGTCACAGTCATATAGTCCTGAGTCTGCCCTGCTCCACTTGTCCACATGTCCGTGGTTAAGTGGACATTGGGTACAACTGCATTTTTTAGGACACTGGTGACTCTTTTTCTGAGATCTGTGTACATTTTCGGTATCGCCTGCCTAGAGAAATGGAACCTAGATGTTATTTGGTACCGGGGACACAGTACCTCAATCAAGTCTCTAGTTGCCTCTGAATTAATGGTGGATACCGGAACCACGTTTCTCACCGCCCAGGCTGCCAAGGCCTGAGTTATCCGCTTTGCAGCAGGATGACTGCTGTGATATTTCATCTTCCTCGCAAAGGACTGTTGGACAGTCAATTACTTACTGGAAGTAGTACAAGTGGTCTACCGACTTCCCCTCTGGGATGACGATCGACTCCCAGCAGCAACAACAGCAGCGCCAGCAGCAGTAGGCGTTACACTCAAGGATGCATCGGAGGAATCCCAGGCAGGAGAGGACTTGTCAGACTTGCCAGTGACATGGCCTGCAGGACTATTGGCTTTCCTGTGTAAGGAGGAAATTGACACTGAGGGAGTTGGTGGTGTGGTTTGCAGGAGCTTGGTTACAAGAGGAAGGGATTTAGTGTCAGTGGACTCCTTCCGCTGTCACCCAAAGTTTTTGAACTTGTCACTGACTTCTGATGAATGCAGTCCAGGTGACGTATAAGGGAGGATGTTCCTAGGTGGTTAACATCCTTACCCCTACTTATTATAGCTTGACAAAGGCAACACACGGCTTGACACCTGTTGTCCGCATTTGTGTTGAAATAATTCCACACCGAAGAGCTGATTTTTTTTGTATTTTGACCAGGCATGTCAATGGCCATATTCGTCCCACGGACAACAGGTGTCTCCACGGGTGCCTGACTTAAACAAACCACCTCACCATCAGAATCCTCCTTGTCAATTTCCTCCCCAGCGCCAGCAACACCCATATCCTCATGCTGGTGTACTTCAACAGTGACATCTTCAATTTGACTATCAGGAACTGGACTGCGGGTGATCCTTCCAGCACTTGCAGGGGGCGTGCAAATGGTGGAAGGCGCAAGCTCTTCCCGTCCAGTGTTGGGAAGGTCAGGCATCGCAACCGACACAATTGGACTCTCCTTGGGGATTTGTGATTTAGAAGAACGCACAGTTCTTTGCTGTGCTTTTGCTAGCTTAAGTCTTTTCATTTTTCTAGCGAGAGGATGAGTGCTTCCATCCTCATGTGAATCTGAACCACTAGCCATGAACATAGGCCAGGGCCTCAGCCGTTCCTTGCCACTCCGTGTCGTAAATGGCATATTGGCAAGTTTACGTTTCTCATCAGACGCTTTCAATTTTGATTTTTGGGTCATTTTACTGAACTTTTGTTTTTTGGATTTTACATGCTCTCTACTATGACATTGGGCATTGGCCTTGGCAGACGACGTTGATGGCATTTCATCGTCTCGGCCATGACTAGTTGCAGCAGCTTCAGCACGAGGTGGAAGTGTATCTTGATCTTTCCCTATTTTAACCTCCACATTTTTGTTCTCCATTTTTTAATGTGTGTTATTATATGCCAGTATCAATAGCAATGGCCTACTACTATATATACTGCGCACAACTGAAATGCACCACAGGTATTGATGGATAGTATACTTGACGACACAGAGGTGGGTAGAGCAGTGGCCTACTGTACCGTACTGCTATATATTATATACTGGTGGTCAGCAAACTTTGCAAAACTGAAATGCACCACAGGTATGGCTGGATAGTATACTTGTCGACACAGAGGTAGGTACAGCAGTGGCCTACTGTTCCGTACTGCTATATATTATATACTGGTGGTCAGCAAACTGTGCAAAACTGAAATGCACCACAGGTAGGGATGGATAGTATACTTGACGACACAGAGGTAGGTACAGCAGTGGCCTACTGTACCGTTCTGCTATATATTATATACTGGTGGTCAGCAAACTGTGCAAAACTGAAATGCACCACAGGTATAGATGCATAGTATACTTGACGACACAGAGGTAGGTACAGCAGTGGCCTACTGTACCGTACTGCTATATATTATATACTGGTGGTCAGCAAACTGTGCAAAACTGAAATGCACCACAGGTATGGATGGATAGTATACTTGACGACACAGAGGTAGGTACAGCAGTGGCCTACTGTACCGTACTGCTATATATTAAATGCTGGTGGTCAGCAAACTGTGCAAAACGGAAATGCACCACAGGTATGGATGGATAGTATACTTGACGACACAGAGGTAGGTACAGCAGTGGCCTACTGTACCGTACTGCTATATATTAAATGCTGGTGGTCAGCAAACTGTGCAAAACGGAAATGCACCACAGGTATGGATGGATAGTATACTTGACGACACAGAGGTAGGTACAGCAGTGGCCTTCTGTACCGTACTCCTATATATTATATACTGGTGGTCAGCAAAATTATGCACTGTACTCCTGCTATATACTGTCTACAATGCAGCACAGATATGGAGTGTTTTTCAGGCAGACAACGTATACTGGTGGTCACTAGTCAGCAAAACTCTGCACTGTACTCCTCCTATATAATATTATACTGGTGGTCCCCAGTCCCCACAATAAAGCAGCACACTGAGCACAGATATGGAGTGTTTTTCAGGCAGACAACGTATACTGGTGGTCACTGTCAGCAAAACTCTGCACTGTACTCCTGCTATATAATACACTGCTCCCCAGTCCCCACAATTAAGCAGTGTGAGCACAGATATACAGTATGCAGCACACTGAGCACAGATAAGTAGCGTTTTTTTCAGGCAGAGAACGGATAAAACTGGTGGTCACTGGTCACTGATCAGCAAAACTCTGCACTGTACTCCTCCTATATTAATATACAGCTGCTCCCCAGTCCCCACAATTAAGATATAACTAAGCAAGCACAAATATTTGTATCAACAATGAATAAACGGAGAGGACGCCAGCCACGTCCTCTCTCTAACATTTCCAATGCACGAGTGAAAATGGAGGCGACGCGCGGTTGCTTATATAGAATCCGAATCTCGCAAGAATCCGACAGCGGGATGATGACGTTCGGGCGCGTTCGGATTAACCGAGCCATACGGGAGAATCCGAGTATGCCTCGGACCCGTGTAAAAAGGGTGAAGTTCGGGGGGGTTCGGTTTCCGAGAAACCGAACCCGCTCATCACTATTTTCAATAGGATTTGACTCTAAAAGGGTCATTGATCTTAATAGCATTCAATGGGTTTGCCAACATAGGAACAACTCCTAGCAACCACTTTATGTATTAAGAGCTGTGCATTACTCTCTGACACCAAGAGGAGACTACAGTTTCTAGTGCCTCAGAACCATGGGGGTCATTCTGAGTTGATTGCTCGCTAGCAGTTTTTAGCAGCCGTGCAAACACTATGCTGCCGCCCACTGGGAGTGTATTTTAGCTTAGCAGAAGTGCAAACGTTTTATCGCAGAGCGCCTGCAAAAAATGTTTGTGTAGTTTCAGAGCAGCTCAAAACCTACTTAGCACTTGCGATCACTTCAGACTATTCAGTTCCGGATTTGATGTCACACACCCACCCAGCGTTCATCCAGCCACGCCTGCGTTTTCCCTGGCACGCCTGCATTTTCCTAACACTCCCTGAAAATGGTCAGTTGCAACCCAGAAACGCCCACTTCATGTCAATCACTCTGCGGCAACCAGTGCGACTGAAATGCATCGCTAGACTCTGTGCAAAACTGCATCGTTTGTTGTGCCCATACATTGCGCGTGCGCATTGCGCCGCATATGCATGCGCAGAACTCCAGTTTTTTAGCCTGATCGCTGCGCTGTGAACAAATGCAGCTAGCGATCAACTCGGAATGATCACCCATAGTTGGTAAGTTAAACAACTCAGCTAGTACTGAAAGCAGGGGTGTAGCCAGAACTTTGTGTGTATCATAGCAACATTTTGACACCTCTCTGCAGCAGTTGTTAATTTTATGCCCCATAATAGTGCTGTCTTTTTCCCCCCGAACCATACTAGTGTCCAAGTTCACATTATGTCACATAATGGTATATTCAATTCCTGTCAGATCTGACAGGTCAGTATTCAATTAGACGGCCAAAACCGACAGGTTTGGCCCATTCACGACAATGCCAATCTTGCTTTTTTAAAGTTGGATTGACATTGTTGGAAACGGGGCTAAAACCTGTTGGGTTTGGCCGTGCTTCCAACAGAACACGTGGATTCCGACAATTCACGTGTTTTCCGACAAGTCAGAAAAAAACAGCCGACATTGAATAGGTCGTAAACCTTTCCGACCTAAACCTGTCAGAAACTGCCGTCTTTCCGACAAGATGGCAGTTTCCGACAATAATTGAATACCCCCATTGTAGGGCTGCCAGTACACATTATGTGACACATTATCCCCTAGTTCATATTGTGCCACATTACAGTGCCCCATATTTTGCCAACCTAGTAATTATCTTCACATTGTGTCACACTGCTGTGTCAAAGTTCTTATTATGTAACAGTATAGCTTCCTCCAGTTCATATATACATTGCCATGAGCAGATATGTTTATGCCACATGCAGTGCTCACTTATCAATATAACATCTACTACAGACAGATCTCACTGAAAGAGTATGTCACCCCAATCCTCTGATGTTAATCCTGATCTCTAATGTTCTTGCTGTCCTCTAGTTTTGACCCTATCCTCCAGTGTTGTGTCTCACATTGGGCCCTGTTGCCTCACTCTGCGCTTGGTGGTTGGCATGTCTTCTGATTCTTTTCTCATGTTAGCAGTGCATAGACACGACAATCTTGATTCCTATCAGCTGACACACCTTTCTCCAATCACAAGCTGCTCTGTGATCAGCTGACTCTAGCAACATATCAGGGTAGAGGTACCCTATTTAAGGCTGATCTGGAGTACAGACCAGCACCAGAACTGTAGCAGGTCACTCCCAGCTGCTAGTTCTTGGAGTGTCCTGGTTCCTGGTATATTCCTGTTGCTGTTCCTGACTCTATTTGACAAATATATGTATCTCATACTGTATATGCTGTGCAGAGGGAGGCAGTGAGACTCACAAACTCTATAGATCATCACAATGGGCTCAGCGGCTCCCTGCATCCTTCCTCTGTGCTCTCCACCCATCCTACACTGATCATCCCTCATTGTGCTCTCACTCAATGCTCCCTACACTCACTGCTCACTACACCTACCATCACTGTTTCCACACAAATTACACACTACACACAAATAAAAATCACTACAGTTCTGCTCGATCAGACTTAGGCAGTCGGTTGGAGGAGGGGTATATTAGAATAAACAAAGATAATAAAGTAAACAATAATTTATTGCTCTTCAGTGTGATAGTTGAATTATGATGCTCCCTCTTACCCCATCTGCCTAAGTCTGATCTAGCAGCAGGACTAGTGTGTTTTTACTGCCAATA
The DNA here is from genome assembly GCF_028390025.1 of Pseudophryne corroboree. Lineage (NCBI taxonomy): Eukaryota > Metazoa > Chordata > Amphibia > Anura > Myobatrachidae > Pseudophryne > Pseudophryne corroboree. The sequence continues at coordinate 812,820,509 of NC_086448.1, forward strand.
AAGGGATGCTATTGTGGCGTACTGTGTAGCAGGTGTACTACTGTTTGGCATAATGTGTACAAGGGTACTATTGTGGCATAACATGTGTAAGGTGTACTACTGTGTTGCATACTGTGTATAAAGTGTACTGCTGTGTGGTGTACTGTGTATAAGGGGTACTACTGTTGTATACTCTGTATAAGGGGTTCTTATACATAGTACACTGTGTGTTAAGTTAGTATTGTGGCATAACATGTATAATGGATACTACTGTGATGTAATGTGTATAAGGTGTACTACTGTGTGGCATACTTTGTATAAGGTGTACTACTGTGTGGTATACTGTGTATAAGGGGTACTACTGTAGTATACTGTGTATAAGGGGTACTGCTGTGGCATGCTGTGTATAATGGGTACTGCTATGGCATAGTGTGTATAAGGTGTACTACTGTGTGGAATACTGTGTAGAAGGTGTCCTACTGTTTGGCATACTGTGTATAAGGGTACTCTTGTGGCATAACATTTATAAGGGGTATTACTGTGGTGTAATGTGTATAATGTATACTACTGTATAGAACACTGTGCTTAAGTGGTACTACTGTGGTATACTGTGTATAAGGGGTACTACTGTGGAGTACTGTATATAATGGGTACTACTGTGGAGTACTGTGTATAAGGTACACTGCTATGGGATACTATGTATAAGGTGTGCTACTGTGTGCAATACTGTGTAGCAGGTATACCACTGTTTGGCATACTGTTTACAAGGATACTATTGTGGCATAACATATATAAGGGGTACTACTGTGGCATAATGTGTATAAGGTGTACTACTATGGCATACTGTGTATAAGGTGTACTGCTGTGTGGTATTCTGTGTATAAGGGGCACTAGTTTGGCATAATATGAATAAGTGACACTACTGTGTGAAGTACCATGAATAAGGGACACAAATGTCTGGCATGACCATGCCTCTTTCCTGCAAGACCATGCCCCATTTTTTTTAACACGTGCCTTTGGTGCCCACTGTTCCTATTCAGTATATGGGAGTGGATTACTTGTGCTCTTTCTAGGACTGGGCACCAAAATATCTAGTTATTGCTCTGCACTTCAGACTGCAAACACCTGCACTCATTCTACAGCACACTGTGCTCTTCAGACTGTAAACACCTGCACTTCAGACTGCAAATTAATTCTCTGAACTAATTCTAGTTATTTGGCAAACAGTCTTCTCCACATAAGAAGAAGCCTCATCAGGACTCCAAGCTCCCAACACTCTCCTAATACCCAAGCCTTCCTTCTAGTTCCTGATCTGAGATCACAGAACCCCAGAGACCTGACATCTGTTTTCGAAAAATGTTATTTCTTCCAGCTTTTCAAACAGTATCATTTGGTGGCTCTTATTAGTTGCTACTACTACTACTACTACTACTACTACTACTACTACTAGTATTACTACTACTACTACTACTACTAATAATAATAATAATAATAATAATTTTATTTATATAATGCTCTTTTTCCACTAGAACTCATGGCACTTAACAGAATTAACATAATACAGTACAGAAACAATGAAGAACAGAAAAGCTTTTCCTAAAATACAGAGAGCATGGAGATATTAAAGATACAATTATGGAAATTCTTGAGTAAACAGGAAAGTCTTCAATGCATTTTTGAAGGACTCTAGAGTGGCGACCTCTCAAACTGTACAGGAAAGCGAGTTCCATAGAGTTGGAGCCACATAGCTAAAAGTTAAGACGCACTCCAATGATCTTACAGTATACACAAGAGTGAGATGGGGCAGTATCTGCAGAAGAAGGTTGTCCCAAATAAATAGTCCTTATCACACATAAGGAAATCACATCTGCTGGATCTAGCACCAATTTATAGGCATTCATTGAAACATTGATTCTTCCTGTATTTGAAATTCATATATACATTTGATATATATATATATATATATATATATATATATATATGTATAAGTATTGACAACTTGTGCCAGTGTGTGTGAAGATCACAAACTTTTATAGCATCATATTACAGTTGTATTAACTTGCAGAAAATAATAACCACCAGACCATCTAATATTAGCTTTGGTGGTCTTACTTGCATTATGATGACACAATCACCATTATCTAATCATGTTCTTGAGTGAGTTATATAGTAAGTGTAGTAATTGAAGTATAAATGTTTTAATGAGCTGCTAAATTGGTCCTGTATGTCTTAAATAAGCTCTTGTACCAAATAAAATATCATAATGATGGGTGTCGAAGGAAACTAACACAGGTCATTGATATGATGTTTCCATTGAAATCTCACGTAATTTTATTACTTTAACCAAGTAAGATCTTACCTTTACTTAGCCAGGATGTAATGAGGGATGAGCACAGTAATGGGAAGAATTACTGATCTTAAATGAGAGTAAAATAGCTTATTATAGTATAAAGTACAGTGAATAATATGCTGATGAAAGATACTTTCATTGAGTAGGTTTAGGTTATAAGGAAGTAAGAGTAGCACTTGCATTAAAGATACATTTTAATGTACATGGTAAAAGTGTTAGGGAAAATAACAAATATGGGGCAGATTCAATTAGGCATTGTGTTCATTTTCTGAGTAAACCACAGAATATTATGCCACCCCTCAGCCCCCCCCCCCCAAAAAAAAAAAAACACCCCAGTTTGCACTATTCAATTGGAAATAGCAAGTTGCAGGCTTCACGTCAATGCTGCATGTTAATTCTGCGGTTTACGAGCTACATGACGTACATGAAAAAGTAGTGAAATTATCCTGAATTCCCCAAAAGTGTCAAATAAGACAGCAAATGGCCATAAACAAAGTGCAGTTAAAAGGAGTCATACAGTATGATTGGATTTTTCTAACTTTTAACTAATGAAGTAAAAATTCTAGATATCGATTGCATTTCAGCAAATAAATGTTTCTAGAATGTTTTGGGGCAAAATTTAAATGTCTCTATTGTGATTTCGTAGTGTTTATATGTAAGTTTGTTAAATATTTTATTTAAAAAACAATTGCGACTCCTATTTGCAAGTTCATAAAGTTTTTCCCCAACAACATACAGTACATGTCCCACGCCATTACACACATTTTTTTGGCTTTTTAGAGAAAATTACATGAAAAATTACATCATTATTGGATAAATGTTACTATTTAAACACCTGTGGGTACTGCACATCATTTTTTATTGGAAGAGGTGTCACATGGGCAGTGGCGTAACTCCTGGAGACAGTGGCAACACTGGCCTCTGGGCTTCAGCTACCAAGGAGGAAAGATTGAGGGGATTGAACTAGGACAGAAATCTCTCTCCAATCATTTCATAATGGTTTACTACAGTCTTTCTTTACTGCTTTACTTGCTCATAAGCCCCCTTTGCAGCCACCTGAGAGCCAATGTGTCTTGGAATGTCTGACAGCAGCATCAGATGGGGAACATCAAAGTGTGTATATGGTGATCTACAGCTCTGCTGTTGTGTCACATATGATGAAAGAAAGGAAAGCAGAGGTGTGTTTAAGGAATTTTACTAATTGTTAAAATTAAAGTTTTGGTGGATAGCATGAAGAGAGATAAAATAGTAAGAGAAAAAGTACCAACCAATCAGCTCTAATCTGTAATTTTTTCAAACACAGCCTGTAAAATGTAAGGCAGAGGCTGATTGGCTGGTACTTTATCTCTAACATTTTTCAACTCTCTCCAAGCTTTTATAACCCCGCCACCTACAGGGTTCTATTTATTATTATTTGCAGCCAGCACTTGAAAATAAAGATTCCTTACCAATGAAATTAGCTGCAATAAGGAATATTTATTTTCCCATATGTACAATTGACGAGTGGCAGGGACAGGGGCTCCAATAGGAGCTAATCCCGGTGACCACTGAGAAGTAATGTGATTGCATTGCCTAACATGTAGGGCCCTTCAGTCAGGCATGTTCTGCTGACCCCAGTGGGGTAACATCAGACTACCCAGTGTATTGAAGGGGAACACACCTCACCAGTGTAGCAAGAGAGCTTAATAAAATCTCACAAGGCATGCCCTAAGCCACTGTTTCTCAACCTGAACCCCCAATTACCCAGGTCATGTTTTGAGGATTTCTCTCTGCAGATGTACAGTACTGTAGGTGGGATAGTTACTGACCCAGCAAAAATAATTTACCTGTGCAGGATTAAAGAAATCCAACTGCATGACCTGTTGAGGGTACTTGAGGACTGGATTAGAGAACCACTGTCCTAAACTCTACCCCTCCACAGCCATATGACAATCAAACTGTCAACCACGAAATGGTGACCACATTGAGAAAATTTAATTATCATACTGTACCACCTGCACACAGCCTTGAAGTTTATTGTCCAACAGGATTACTACAGCCTTCTGTTATTCTAAATAATAGTGCATGTTGTGTTAAAACATTAATTAAGTGACTCCTTGTTATTGTAATTTAGCTTCCTAGTGTGTGTACTAGATATGAGCGGGCTCGGTTCTCTGAGAACCATGCTCACCCGAACTTCCTTGGATCCAAGGGAATCCGAGCCCAGGCTTGGATCCTGCCTTCTCCTCTCATTCTGCTAGAAGTGTACTGAAAGTGAGAGCCATGTAGCCTCACCCCCTTTCTTGTACTCCTGTTCAATTTCTACAGCCAGCTTGTGGTGCACCTTTTTGCACTGCAACTGTAACCAAAGCTGGGGTCCCCTTAGAGAGGGAGGCCCAGGAAACTGTGTCCCCTGTGCCTGCCTCCCCTTTGATCCATCTTTGTCTGACCCATCACTTACTGATATCTAGTAACTAAAATTTTATCATCCATCTAGGGTTATGTTTTTTTATATGCTACAGTATAAAGTATATAACCAAATACTGGATGCCTTGTTTTGAAAAATCAACCATCAATCAACATAAAAAGTATAACTGAATACTACATTAATCAACTGTGCTCATTTCTCTCCATATCTAAAAATGCAGATGTTGTTTCTGTTTCCAAAAATAATGATAGCTAGGAGGTGTTTTAGTCTGTCTTGTGAACTTACTGTGATTGCTTCCCGAAGAAATTAGCCCAAAATATGTAAAATATGAGCTTAATTGACTATATTTGTGTCAGAAAGTTTAATGAAGATTTTTCTTTGTAATCACAGTAGTTCAGTCAACATATATATTCATTGATTATTTACATTATTTATATTTACAATGCCATTATCAAAATTTCATAGCAATTTTTTTTTTGACATTCAATTTATGGGGGATTGTTAGGGGGAGTATGGAAACTTATAGACGATAATTTTATGGTCAGATCTGCCAAATATTTGGCTTCTAAGTAATCAGCCATGTGGCCTCATGGTAATCAGCCATGTGATCTCATGGTGATACATATGGAGGAAGGAATTGTCTGATGGAATTACCTTGTTCTGTTAATCCAGTGACATCAAACATTGCATGACATAACTTACATTAGATATTATAAGCTAATATAATAAAAACATTTTGTTGTAAGGTGTAATGAGATAGAACTCTATAAATTCTAGCTTGTGATACAGTACCTCATCACACACAACATATCTCTTAATGAGATGCTTAGCATATTATTCAAAGCCTTGGAAATGTCCAGCCTCAATTATATTTAAATGAGAACACATCTGTATATGCATGCCATCTACACATTTTGCATCATTTCCACTTAGATACAGTATCATGGCTGACTTATTCATGGTCTTTGCTATGATGTTGGCTAATTTGGTGTCAATCAATCAAACTTACTGCCATCATCTGTGCATATACTGTATGACAAATGTTACATTTAGTTATGAACACAGACTAATTAATAATAAATAATTGAATACGCAACAAACAAACAAAAGTGGGGAGGCTGCATATCTACAAATTGGGTGTTCATTCCTCTCCAATATGGAGGTTTATGTACTAAGCATTGGAGAGAGATAAAGTGGACGGAGATAAAGTTTCATCCAATCAGCTCCTTACTGCCATGTTACAGGCTGTGTTTGAAAGATGAAATGGTTGGTTGTTGCTTTATCCCCATCCACTTTTTCTCTCTCCGCGGATTCAAACATAGACCCCAGGGTTGTTTCTTTGCATATAGTGTTATTGCTTACAATACAGACTTAAATGTTAAGGTATTTATTTTTATATTCTCAGTGACCAAATTAGCAAAGACATTCTGCCAAAAGGTTTAATAATTGGTACCTATTTGTCAGTCAGCTATTTAACAGCCAGCTCACTTACAGTATAGTAGTCAATAAATTAGATTAGAAAGTAAAGTCAGTAGAGGTCAAAACTTTGCTTACATTAGAAAAATAGCATACATTAATATTTGTTTCCATTAGGCACTGTGCGTTAGGCATAATACAATATTTGATTTAATGAAAAACAAATTACAACAATGAATTTTTTATTATTATTATTATTATTATTATTATTATTATTAGTAGTGGTGGTAGTAGTAGTATTAATAATAAAAACCTACTACTACTACTACTACTACTACTACTACTACTACTACTACTACTACTACTACAACAACAACTAATAATAATAATAATAATAACAATAATAATAATAATAATAATAATAATACATTGTTGTAAGTAGTTTTTCATGAAATTAAGATAACTAAATTTGTTATTTTAGAAAATGTAAGGATGTCCATTCTGTAGCCTTATCAATAGCTTTTTGAAAACTTATCCTACAACAGTCATATATACAGTATTAAGTATTTGCTAAAAGTTTAAACTTAACTTATTTGCCAGTAATAACCTAAAACTGTAGAAGTAGTTATATAATGCAAAAGCATGAAATCATATATCGTGCATGACAGACTTCTTAGCCAGATATAAAATTATCAGCAATAAAAGATTTAAATAGAATTTCTTCAGAGGTAGGCATAACATTTTCAAATTGTATCATATACCTCAGATTCATAATAGATGAAGTTGTCTTTCTGTGTCCATGCCATTTATCTTCATTAAAATATTTATTTTAAATTTCTAAAAAAAAATTAGCTGGAAAAAATGCAAAATTTAAAAGAAAAAGTTAGCATCCAGTGCCACTATGTGTCCCACAGGTTTCAGCAAAACTACTTCCACCGGTGAGTTGGAGGAGCAAATTGAAGCTACTCCTGGTGCTGTAACACTTGCTCTCACTGCCGCTGATGTTACTGTATCCTGTTTAACTGCTAACCCCTACAAAAGAGAAGCAGAAGAACTTCAGGTACAAGTTGTTGAACACGTTTTGGAGTCAAGCATAACCAAGGAGCTACTGCCTTCTCCAACAGCACAAACACAAAGCTTACGAAGACGACCAAGAAATTCTGTACAGATAGAAAGAACTAAAGAACTTGCAGGTGTTACTCATAGAGGTATCTATGCTATTTTACTTGTGACCCTTTAAAAAGCCGTTGATTGAGGCCATGGTCACTTATGTTTGTCATATCATGGCTAAAAGTAACCAAGAAAAATTGACTTTTTTTCCATTAAATTGACCCATTCTGAGATCTAAACTTTACACTAGTGTATCCGTACAGCTAAAATTACCCCCATGAATAAAAAGGGGTTTAAAATTCTTAAATATCCAAACAAAAAAATGCAACCAAACATGTCATAGCATGAAATGACAACACAATCATTGACAATGGCCATAAACATGATTGTATTTATCGTATACATATAATTTAATCACATGGTCTGTTGTGGAAGAAATGTTTATAGAAAAAAAATACATTCTTCCTTTATCTAAGTATATTGAATGATTATATTTGATTTACTGATTTGGTATTATCTTTTCTTGTAAATTCAAAACGTGTTTATTGTGCCTGTAAAAATATTGGCATATTCCTTCTAAATATGCAGCATATACATTTATATATTTGGGATGCAGCTAAATTATGGTGATAATGGGGACATAAATATCCCACATATAATTGAGAAGCCCAGCTTGTAACATCTGATATGTATTTTAGTTTGTTCCTTTTTTATGCATTTTTATCCTACTTTTTTAAAAATTTGCTGTGTAGTGAACATTTATGAAGTTTTCAAATTACGCTATTTTCTAATTCTAGTTTAAAAATTTGGATATGTTTAAGCCAAAATTGTTTGAGAAAAGTGAAGGCTTTTTATATATTAGATTAATCTTCACAATACAGCAACATTTATTTTTGTAATTACATTCCAAAATGATAACTTTAAATACCTGCTTTAATGACACTGCTAGTCTCTGGATACATATACTGGCTTCATCCCTCTTTGATTTATCA